>NC_079368.1:29752355-29757355 GCF_021018895.1 Seriola aureovittata | reverse complement strand
ATATGAAACGTGATTTTATTTCCAGATTTGGCCAAAATGAAGAATTTTTACTTTTATATTTTTAATTGTGTAAGTGGTTTTTATTGAAGTTTCCCTGTGATGCTCTGACAGTGAAGTGTGTGTGTGTGTGTGTGTGTGTGTGTGTGTGTGTGTGTGTGTGTTTTTATTCTGACATTTTTTTTTTTTTAAATAAATGCTGTTGTTGAAAATTTGTTTTCTTCATATTGTCTGATTTTAAATTCCTTCACATTTACCTTCAAGTGAAAACTCTATTTTTTATTTACATAAATATTTATATCATATATCAAATAACCACTTTATATATATTTTCATTATATTATATAAAAATATAATTTTTTGAATCTAAATTATATTTAAAAAGTATATATTATTTAATATAAAAATATATTAATTTTTAAAAATCTAAATTATATAAAAAAGTATAAAACATTCTTATTAGAGATTGACGTTTAAATCAGCAAAACAAATAAGGACAGAACTTAACATGTCACCAGCTTCCTAGGTAAATGATATGGTGCATTCATGTCCTGTGGGAGTAAGAGTTACATTCTGAATTTAACCTGTTTTAATCTGAAAATACTTCAAACAGTCAAAACAATATTTGAAAATGTAATTTCTGCTACAGCAGTGATTCATTTCTCTATTCTCCCTCTAAACCAAGGAACCGTGTCTGAACCCAGACGTCTCAAGAAGAGTTGATTCGATCAGTGTTTTCAAATGAGAAATGAGCTGGAGTTTAGAAAAGGGTTAAACACACAGCATGAAACCACTTCCTGGACTGAGTCAAAGCCTGATGCCCCTCCCTCTTCTTCCTGCTCTCAAACACAGCCAGCTCCACTCTGTTCATGTGTTTCCTTGTTCCCTCCCTTCAGATCTACAGTTTGAAGATGGGTGGAACCAACATGTGGTGAAGTGCGAGAGCTGACAGGCCCCGTTCACTGCAGAGACACATGTTGTTGAGATCAGAGCTCAAACTAGTTTCAGTTCTGAGGAAGTGAAACTCAGACACTCGTTGTCACCGAGAGCTGAAATGGCGCAGAAAGGAGATCAGCTGGACCGGGAGACCTTCTCTTGTTCCATCTGTCTGGATCTACTGAAGGATCCGGTGACTCTTCCCTGTGGACACAGCTACTGCATGAACTGTATTAAAAGCTTCTGGGATGAAGAGGATGAGAAGAGAATCCACAGCTGCCCTCAGTGTAGGCAGACCTTCACACCGAGGCCTGTCCTGGTGAAAAACACCATGTTAGCAGCTTTAGTGGAGCAGCTGAAGAAGACTGGACTCCAAGCTGCTGCTGCTGATCACTGCTATGCTGGACCTGAAGACGTGGCCTGTGATGTCTGCACTGGGAGGAAACTGAAAGCTGTTAAATCCTGTCTGGTTTGTCTGGTCTCTTACTGTGAGAATCACCTGCAGCGTCATTATGATGTAGCTCAGCTAAAGAAACACAAGCTGGTGGAGCCCTCCGAGAAGCTCCAGGAGAACATCTGCTCTCGTCACGATGAGGTGATGAAGATGTTCTGCCGCAGCGATCAGCAGTGTATCTGTTATCTCTGCTCTGTGGATGAACATAAAGGCCACGACACAGTCTCAGCTGCAGCAGAAAGGACTGAGAGGCAGAGAGAGCTCCAGCTGAGGCGACAAGAGATCCAGCAGAGAATCCAGGACAGAGAGAAAGATGTGAAGCTGCTTCGACAGGAGGTGGAGGCTATCGACGGCTCTGCTGATGAAGCGGTGGAGGACAGTGAGAAGACCTTCACCGAGCTGATCCGTCTCATGGAGAAAAGACGCTCTGATGTGAAGCAGCAGATCAGATCCCAGCAGGAAACTGAAGCCGGTCGAGTCAAAGAGCTTCAGGAGAAGCTGCAGCAGGAGATCGCTGAGCTGAAGAGGAAAGACGCTGAGCTGAAGCAGCTCTCACACACAGAGGATCACAGCCACTTTCTACGCAACTACCCCTCACTGTCACGACTCAGTGACTCTACAGACTCGTCCGCCATCGATGTCCGTCCTCTGAGATACTTTGAGGACGTGACAGCAGCTGTGTCACAGCTCAGAGAGAAACTACAGGACGTTCTGACAGAGACATGGACAAACATCTCACTGACACTGACTGAAGTGGATGTTTTACTGTCACAACCAGAGCCCAAGACCAGAGCTGACTTCTTAAAATATTCACAGGAAATCACACTGGATCCAAACACAGCACATACAGATCTGTTATTATCTGAGGGAAACAGAAAAGCAACATGGAGACAACAACAGTCTTATCCTGATCATCCAGACAGATTCACTTCATATCCTCAGGTCCTGAGTAGAGAGAGTCTGACTGGACGTTGTTACTGGGAGGTGGAGAGGAGAGGAGGAAGAGTTTCTGTATCAGTCTCATACAAGAATATCAGCAGAGCAGGGAGGGAAAGTTTTTTTGGAAACAATGACAAATCTTGGTCGTTAGATTGTTTTCAAAACAGTTCATCATTTAGGTTCAACAGCATCAGAACTCCAGTCTCAGGTCCTCGGTCCTCCAGAGTAGGAGTGTACCTGGATCACACAGCAGGTGTTCTGTCCTTCTACAGCGTCTCTGAAACCATGACTCTCCTCCACAGAGTCCAGACCACATTCACTCAGCCTCTCTATGCTGGACTCAGGCTTTACTGGGATGGAGTCACAGCTGAGTTTTATAAGCTCACATAGATAAAAGTCCAGATTTGTATTTCATTCCTAAAGTTATTGTGTCTCCATCATTGTTGCTAAAAGCTGGTTGTTGTGTTTTGTTTGTTGAATCCTGATGTTTTATTACAGGTGAGATCAGCTCCATCTAAGTCCTTAAAATGAGTCTCATCTTCAGCAGCTGCAACATGAAAGTTGTTGACACATTAAAACATCAATAATCACAATCCAGTCGTATGATTTACATTATTCTGACATGAGACTTTTACTTTGATACTCCACCTGTTTTCATGTTAATACTTTTGTGCTTTTACTGAAAGAAAATGTCGCCTGTGACTTTTACTTGTATCAGAGTATTTCTCCTCTGTGTGATCAACGTCTTTACCTTCAATAAAGAGTAAAAACAATGAACTGATGACAAACGTTTCTTATTAGTGAAAAGTTTGAGAGACTCAGAGTAACATTCAGTTTCAGTTAGAAACAGCTGAGAAGACTGAGGTCATGAAATCTCCCTCATTCAATAAAACAATGAACGAAACTGAATAAATAGTTTTTTATTTTCAAAGTAACTGAGAATATTTTTCACTATCTGCAAATAAAGTCTATTATCTTATTTATTATTAATATTATTATTATTACTGGTCTTTTTATTATTATTATGATCATGATGGTCTCTCCATCATGTTCAGTCTTGCTGGGGAATAAATCAGTAGAATTGACACTTTCTCTTCTCTGTTCATCACATCAGTGATTCCACTGCATCTAAAGAACTGGATCACTTCTCAGCTGAAACCAGATTCATCTCCAAATACAAAAACATGACACGGGATTTTATTTCCAGATTTGGCCAAAATGAATCCTTTTTACTTTTATATCTTTAATTGTGTCACTTATTTTTATTGAAGTTTTCCTGTGATGCTCCGACAGTGGTGTGTGTGAGTGTGTGTGTGTGTGAGTGTGTGTGACTGTGTGTGTGTGAGTGTGTGTGTGTGTGAGTGTGACTGTGTGTGTGTGTGTATGTGTGAGTGTGTGTGCGTGTGAGTGTGTGTGAGTGTATGAGTGAGTGTGTGTGTGTGTGTGAGTGTGTGTGGATGTGTGAGTGTGTGTGTGTATGGATGTGTGAGTGTGTGTGAGTGTGTGTGTGGATGTGAGTGTGTGTGTGTATGTGTGAGTGTGTGTGAGTGTGTATGTGTGAGTGTGTGTGTGTGAGTGTGTGTGTTTTTATTCTGACATTTTTTTTTAAAATTAATGCTGTTGGTGAATATTTGTGTTGTTTTCTTCATATTGTCTGATTTTAAATTCCTTCACATTTACCTGCAAGTGAAAACTCTATTTTTTTTATTTACATAAATATTTATATCTTATATCAAATAAATAACCACTTTATTTAGTTATATTTATATTATATAAAAATATGTTTACATTTTTTAATCTAAATTATATTTAAAAAGTATATTATATATTTATAAAATATTTTAAACCAAAATATATAAAAAATAATTAATATATTTGTTATATAAACAAATAATTTATAAAAAATATATTTTGCATTTGAAAAATGATATATGTATATAAATACACACACAGACACATCAAATCACAAAAATCAATGGATCAATACATTTGAAATAAAACAAGTCCTAATGTCAAATTCCATATATTTCTCTTTATTACCATTATTAATATTATCATAGATATTATTCAAAATTATGTTCTTAATAAGATAAAAGAAAGCAAATGCACAACACTGGACGTCATTCAGCGTCTCTTTGTTTCTATATAAAAACAGATATGAACATGGAGAATGATTAGAGGCACACGTTCAGAGAAATTAAAGTGCAGCAATCAGCAAATGTTCTGCATCATGTACACAGGTGGGGGGTGGGGGGTGGGGGCGGGGAGGGTGGGGGGTGGAGGGGGGCGTCTGGAGCGTCTGACTGCATCAGTTACTCTTCTTCTCTAGTTAATCATCATCAGCTAAAATCAGAAGCTCTTCTCAGTAAATGTAAAGATTCATACTCAGTGACGACATAGAAAAACACTTTGTAAAAGCTTCAGCAACACGACCGACTGAGTTCATCATCACCATGGTAACAGCTGATTTCTCTGGTGCTCGTGTTGTTGCCTTCACGTCCCACCGGAAAGTTTAACTCCACCTCATCTTCTCGAAGCTCGACACTCAAATCTACATCAGTTTGACACACGTGGTTTCAGCACCGACACCGAAACCACTCGAGTTTTAACACCTTAGTTACATATAAAGAAAGATGGTTTTCAATAGAACATATCAAATGTGAAATGTTGTTTA
>NC_079368.1:29677355-29747355 GCF_021018895.1 Seriola aureovittata | reverse complement strand
AGAAACCCAGAGAGTTTCTGTCTGAGTGAAACTCAATCTGATCTATAAATGATATTACAGCGGGAAAATACCAACAGCCGCCTGTAGTAAGATGTTTTTCTCCTTCGGCGATCAACGACCTCATCACACTTTTAAATGAAGAGTTTTGGTTATTTCAACATTTGAAAATATTTCCAAGTTTCAGGTTCATCTGCTCTTACTCTGACCAGACCAGACCAGACCGGTTCAGTCCAGACCAGGTTCTGGTTTTTCTCTGAGTTGTGTTCATTCTGAGTTTCATGGCGACAGACTCATGAATGGTTCAAAGCCCTTTGGTCGTACCTGCCCGAGCTCACCTGGGCAAGGAGCTGAAAATGGCTTCAGGTATAAACAATGGTGGAAGTTGATCTAAAGTAGAAGAATGGCTTCTTTATATTAATAATGTAAATGTTGTGTGTTGCTGCGTTAACTCTGGTTCAGATTTCTGCAAAGACAAGAAAAAGGTCGAAGTCTGAACCAGAAGCAGCAGCTGCTCCTTTAATATTTTAACTACAAACAAACTCCATCTAAACTTTTATTAAGATGAAGCTTGTGCAGCTGAAAGAAAATGAGGCTGTGAATCTGTCATGTAAATCAGAAGAACATCAGCTCGTCAGCGTGGTTGCCGTCTAACGTCGCGTGACTCTGGATATGAGGAAACAAAAGAAAAATTTAAAAAATAAAAGCTGAAATCGGTTTGTTTTAAAAGGGGCGGGACCTGCAGAGCAGAGCTCAGGCCTCGGCGCCGCGATTTGCCGGGCCAGCTGTCAGTCACATGCTGCTGTCCTGCAGGAGCGGCTCGATGTCCTCCGCGTCGCTGGTGGGCGTGGCCAGGGGGCTGGCGTTCTGAGCGTGCGCAGCAGCGCCGCCGCTGGACTTGCGGGCGGAGCAGGTCTTGACGTCGGCCAGCCGGTGGTGCTCGGGGATGAAGATGGCGACAATGAGAGCGAATACAACGGCGCACGCTCCGAACAGGAAGGGAGGGCCGGGGATGACGGACTTCTACAGACACAGAGACACATCATTATACAGCGGGTAAAAACATAAACACTTTTATTTTGAAATATCAAAGACCCAGTGATCGTCTTCAAATTGAACCCTGATTAAAAACTACGTTTAGATGAACAGACTCTGTGACGCCGACTCGCTGCTCAAACAGGAAGCAAACAACAAACATGGCGTTTCATGAGGAGGCGATGATTTTACATTTTTAATTCTCGTAATATTACGACTTTTTCCCCTGTAATTTCAGATTTCTCTTTTTTGACCCGAAGACTCCGTCAGTAAACAGCCTGTTGGTCATTTTACCATCTGCAACACTTAAACTTCCTGGTCCTGATCATCCAATCAGCACGGCTCTGCTCGCTACACTCCATCCATTTCTATTGATTATCTTAGTTTACTGGTAGTGAAGTGTAAGAGCGCCCTCTGCTGGACCACAGCACAAACTACTTCAAACATCTGCTGCTTCCAGACATTTCCAACATTTCAAACGTCAGTAAAGTTGAAATACTTCATCTTTTCCCACCTCAGAACAAATGCTTGCTTTTTGATAAAGTGTCTGAAACAGAACGAGTGGAGAACAAACGTCTGAAAAAACAACACAAGAAATTAAAATCCATGATCGAAACACTCCCCATCGTTTCTCCTCTTCTGGTTCCGTGATAACTTCCTGTGGACGTGAATAATAAAACTCCAATATGTCAGAAACTTCACTCTTCATTTTTGTGGATTCACGTTTTGCTCCTAAAACCATCTCGGCTGCAAATGCTGGACTGGAGCGGCAGCAGTGGTGCATCATGGGGGAAGAGCCAGTATTTGAGCTCCACTCTCTCTGACTCTGTTTGAAAAGTTTCTGTATAAATGATCCTGTAAAAGAACCAAATGTGTGTGTGTTTATACGTGTGTGTACCTCTGTGTTCTGCGTGGGTCTTCCCGCCATCGGCCCCATGTCGTTCAGCTCCACGTTGAAGAGGAAGAAGATGAAGCCGTAGAGACACGGACCCAGACCGTTACACAGACCTCTGATCCCGGTGATCATCCCCTGAACCACACCTGGACACACACACACACACACACACACACACACACACACACACACACACACCATGTGTTAGAGGGCTCCTCCTCCCCTCACACAGACAGACAGACAGACAGACAGACAGACAGGTGTACTCACCTTGCTGGTCAGGTGACGCGCTGTGTGACACCAGAGCAGAGACTGCTGGGAAGGTGATGGAGGACATGGCTGCTACAGTTCCTGCTGCCCACATCATCCTGACGAGGACAAAGACAACAAACAGACATTAATGTGTCCGCAGACGTTTAAATAAAGTTTTCTTACAGAGTTTAGGTTTTTCAGAACTTCAATAACCTCGATATTAACAAAGCAGATTATCAATATTTTCTATCTATTAGTGCTGCTGTGATTCGTCGCCATAATGGACGACAACAGATCGTTTCCCACACATTGATTTATTTGTGGCGGCCAGTCACTATAAAGCTCCATATATGTGTTTTGTATTAATCATTCAGGTCGCTCAGTCCTCTGCTCGCTCTGCTAACTGAACTGATAACTGAGGACGACTGGAAACTGAACTTTACTGCAACAAAAAGTAAAAGAACCGTAAGAACTTTATCCAAACACCGGTTCTTAATGTCTTTGGTCCTTGTAGCTGATAAATGCTCTCATGAAGTCGCTGCTGCTGCCTCAGAATTTACTCTGAATTAAGTGTTAGAGAAAATATTCAGAACTGAGTCTGGACTTATTGATCATGTCATTTAGATTTTCTGGAGGAAAATGAATCGTTTTGATTAATTGTCTGTTTGATAAAATAGTCAATAGATTAGTGGTTTGACAAAAGTCATTAGTGGGAGCCGTACTATATATTATTGTCTTCAAATGTGAATGAATGGCTCCTGAGAGACAGGCAGGTTATCAATACTTTATAAATAAAATATCTATAATGTGAGAAATGACCCAAATAAATTGTCACAAACTGAAGTTGACGGCGACGGCGTCGGGACTCACCAGGGCTCGGAGCCGAAGCCGTACCAGGCCAGCTGGAAGAGCTGAAAGCCCAGACCCAGAAGAACCGTGTTCTTGTTCCCGATGGTCCTCATCAAAACACTGAGGAGGAGAGTCTGACACAGAGAGAAGATGATGATGGTGATGATGATGATGATGATGATGATGGTACAGGACTAGAGTCACAGATTCACAATCTGAACATTATTTCATCTTCTAACTGTGGGACACACATCTTATATCTGAGCAGCAGTGTCTTTAACACGCGACTCAGAGAGCTCCTGAACGCATCACTGATTTTACACCACACTGTCAATCAACAGACTTTATCTTCATCACATCCTCATCATCATCATCAGACATTGATGATTTAACAGCTGCGTCATGTGAAAGCTTCTATTGAGATAAATAAACCAATTGATCAATGTGTGTTTTCATATTATCAATAATATCAATAATATGAATTAATATTGATTCCATATTAACTCATTCTAACACCGTTCACCCAAACCCCGCCTCCTCAGGACCAGGTGGTTAAGAAGCACCTGCAGCTGGTTGTTTCAGTACCTGAGCGACTATAGAGAGGATTCCCACCATGGCGATGAAGGCGGCGATGGCTGCAGGAGAAAACTCGATCACCTGACACACAAAGAGACAGAAACAAAAGTGAACAAAAGACTTCACGGAGAAACACCTTTAACATCATGTTTGATTGAGAGGAAATGATTCAAAACACGTTTTAAACCCAGATGACTGAAGAGTCTGTTTAGGTGGAATCACAGTCCACGATCTCAATCTCGATCCGACTTCTGTTTCTGTTTTATTGTGAAAATCCTGACCGGAAGTTGTGTACGTTTGTGTAATTTCCTCCAAAAACGGCTCAGGCTACTGTCAGAGCTCTGTTGCCATTCTGATCTCTGAAATCATCTGGATCTTTGCACTTTGACTTTGTTGTAAAATTGTTAAATTTTCCAGCCATATTTAAAAAAGTCTAACTTAAAACCCAAAATGAAGTAGTCCGAGGCAGTTCAGCCGATTCTCATGAAATTAGGTCTTAATCATCTAGTTAGTTAGTAGTAAACGGTGAGGCCTCAGTGATATTAATTATCCTGTTGTGATTTGTACTGTATGCACATTTTCTTTTTGCTCAGTGTTGGATTCAAAGTCACCAAATGATCTGATGATTCTCCTGAAACCAGCAGAATGACGTGTGATTTTGTTCAGGACTTTCACACCAAAGTCCTGCTTCAAGAGTAATTCTCACATGTGGTGTTTAAATACTTGTGAGCTGCTTGGACCTGGATAGCTACAATTACTCTTGGTTTGAGTTGTAATTGTTTGGATGGTGTGAACGCTGTATTAGAGACATTTTCAATCTGTGTGGAATAAAACATTCTTATTAGAGATTGACGTTTAAATCAGCAAAACAAATAAGGACAGAACTTAACATGTCACCAGCTTCCTAGGTAAATGATATGGTGCATTCATGTCCTGTGGGAGTAAGAGTTACATTCTGAATTTAACCCGTTTTAATCCGAAAATACTTCAAACAGTCAAAACAATATTTGAAAATGTAATTTCTGCTACAGCAGTGATTCATTTCTCTATTCTCCCTCTAAACCAAGGAACCGTGTCTGAACCCAGACGTCTCAAGAAGAGTTGATTCGATCAGTGTTTTCAAATGAGAAATGAGCTGGAGTTTAGAAAAGGGTTAAACACACAGCATGAAACCACTTCCTGGACTGAGTCAAAGCCTGATGCCCCTCCCTCTTCTTCCTGCTCTCAAACACAGCCAGCTCCACTCTGTTCATGTGTTTCCTTGTTCCCTCCCTTCAGATCTACAGTTTGAAGATGGGTGGAACCAACATGTGGTGAAGTGCGAGAGCTGACAGGCCCCGTTCACTGCAGAGACACATGTTGTTGAGATCAGAGCTCAAACTAGTTTCAGTTCTGAGGAAGTGAAACTCAGACAGTCGTTGTCACCGAGAGCTGAAATGGCGCAGAAAGGAGATCAGCTGGACCGGGAGACCTTCTCTTGTTCCATCTGTCTGGATCTACTGAAGGATCCGGTGGCTCTTCCCTGTGGACACAGCTACTGCATGAACTGTATTAAAAGCTTCTGGGATGGAGAGGATGAGAAGAGAATCCACAGCTGCCCTCAGTGTAGGCAGACCTTCACACCGAGGCCTGTCCTGGTGAAAAACACCATGTTAGCAGCTTTAGTGGAGCAGCTGAAGAAGACTGGACTCCAAGCTGCTGCTGCTGATCACTGCTATGCTGGACCTGAAGACGTGGCCTGTGATGTCTGCACTGGGAGGAAACTGAAAGCTGTTAAATCCTGTCTGGTTTGTCTGGTCTCTTACTGTGAGAATCACCTGCAGCTTCATTATGATGTAGCTCAGCTAAAGAAACACAAGCTGGTGGAGCCCTCCGAGAAGCTCCAGGAGAACATCTGCTCTCGTCACGATGAGGTGATGAAGATGTTCTGCCGCAGCGATCAGCAGTGTATCTGTTATCTCTGCTCTGTGGATGAACATAAAGGCCACGACACAGTCTCAGCTGCAGCAGAAAGGACTGAGAGGCAGAGAGAGCTCCAGCTGAGGCGACAAGAGATCCAGCAGAGAATCCAGGACAGAGAGAAAGATGTGAAGCTCCTTCGACAGGAGGTGGAGGCTATCGACGGCTCTGCTGATGAAGCGGTGGAGGACAGTGAGAAGACCTTCACCGAGCTGATCCGTCTCATGGAGAAAAGACGCTCTGATGTGAAGCAGCAGATCAGATCCCAGCAGGAAACTGAAGCCGGTCGAGTCAAAGAGCTTCAGGAGAAGCTGCAGCAGGAGATCGCTGAGCTGAAGAGGAAAGACGCTGAGCTGAAGCAGCTCTCACACACAGAGGATCACAGCCACTTTCTACGCAACTACCCCTCACTGTCACGACTCAGCGACTCTACAGACTCGTCCGCCATCGATGTCCATCCTCTGAGATACTTTGAGGACGTGACAGCAGCTGTGTCACAGCTCAGAGAGAAACTACAGGACTTTCTGACAGAGACATGGACAAACATCTCACTGACACTGACTGAAGTGGATGTTTTACTGTCACAACCAGAGCCCAAGACCAGAGCTGACTTCTTAAAATATTCACAGGAAATCACCCTGGATCCAAACACAGCAAACACAGTTCTGTTATTATCTGAGGGAAACAGAAAAGTAACATGGAGTCAACAACAGTCTTATCCTCGTCATCCAGACAGATTCACTTTATGTCCTCAGGTCCTGAGTAGAGAGAGTCTGACTGGACGTTGTTACTGGGAGGTGGAGAGGAGAGGAGGAGGAGTTTCTGTATCAGTCTCATACAAGAATATCAGCAGAGCAGGGAGGGAAAGTAGATTTGGATTCAATGACAAATCTTGGTCGTTAGATTGTGATCAAAACAGATTTTCATTTAGGTTCAACAACATCAGAACTCCAGTCTCAGGTCCTCGGTCCTCCAGAGTAGGAGTGTACCTGGATCACACAGCAGGTGTTCTGTCCTTCTACAGCGTCTCTGAAACCATGACTCTCCTCCACAGAGTCCAGACCACATTCACTCAGCCTCTCTATGCTGGACTCAGGCTTTCCTGGTGGGATGGACACACAGCTGAGTTTTATAAGCTCACATAGATAAAAGTCCAGATTTGTATTTCATTCCTAAAGTTATTGTGTCTCCATCATTGTTGCTAAAAGCTGGTTGTTGTGTTTGTGCGCTGCACAGAGATCACCTGTCAATCAAACATCATGGGTGGTGCTTTGAGCTCTTCTCATTTCTTGTGGTGTCGATGTAGGAGTGACTTTAGGCCGAGCTGGAGCCATGGAGGATATCACTGCTCATGATGATGTTAGTTTGAGCTGAACTCACATTTCTCCACATGAGAACACAAACTTCTCTGTGCTCTGAGTGTTTGTGTTGATGTGTTTGTCTGTTGTTGTTTGGGTTTGAACAGAGAAATCACCAGACCTTTCTTTATCACAGATGTTTTGTTCTCAATGTGTAAAGACAGAAATCTAGAATTACATTTACATTCGTGTGTTTGTCAGATCAGATGTTGTTGTTGAAATCCACTCACAATAAGGTCTATGAGGTTTGATCAAAGTGTCATTATCATGATAATAATCAATGAGGAGATGAGTCATTATTTTCTTTTCCCTCTCTGAGATTCATGTGAAACAAACAAAGTGATTGTGTGGATGAAGTGAATCTGTTTATGGAATCACTCAATAAAGCCATTTTTCCTAAAGAATAAATCAAATATTTTCTTCTGTCTTCATTCCAGGATCTGACTCAAAACTGACGGAGGAAATGTGAAACTAATTTAAGAGTTCATGTTGAGAACAGAAGAACATCTGTCAGTCAGTCTCTGTCCTTTCAGCTTCCTTCACTACAACAGCTTCGTCAAAGAGAAATGAGCAGTTTTCTTTCACTTGATGCGTTTTTAAAACCAAGATTTTGTTTCTGTGCTCAGTCAATAAACAGAGTCTAGAACACAGGAAGTGAAATATGTTCAAGTCACCAACAAACGGAAAATGTGCAGATTCTGTCTGTTCATTCTATTCTCTCTATTTTCATGTTGGTGAATCACAATTCAAAAAGTCAGTAACTTTAACCTGCGGATGTATTATTTACGATGATTTTATGACACTAATAGTGTCGGCATCGCTGCGCTCGGAACCCATTACTTCTAATGGCTTGTGCCGCACCTGGACGCACCTGCTGTCCAGCGAGCTATCGCAGCCAATTGAAACACAGCAACCGAAATACGGCACAAAACGAAAATGGAGGAGAAACCGATCCTTTGTGTCTCTGAATACCCTGAAATATAAGCCGTCTCTTGGCGACAGATTTCTACCCAGGTATGTCAGGTGTGTTTTAACATGTCCATGGTTGTAACAGTCTGTGGCGGGTTGTAGGTCGGCACTATGTGTGAATGTAGCGCTAAGGCTTTCCTCTGAGCACAGGAAAGATGCGGCTTTCAGCAACTGAACACACCGGAGGCTTCCTGCAGTGCGGATGTGTCCGCTCATATACAGTCCAAGATCCCGCTACAAGTTTTGAAAACTCCGCCCATTTTTGCTCTGTCCTCCACGACTTCACCGGACAGCGATCTGAACCGAGCGGCGAGCGCAGCATAAGAAATGATACGGGATCTGGTTTCCCCGGTGTTTGAATTCCCCGGATTTAAACGGAGACGATGTCGGAGCAACATCAACGTCTGATTACCTGCTCTAGTTTTTTTGACAGAAGTTACTTGAAGTCGCTTTAAGCTTTAAGATCTGTTTTGCTGCATGATGAGCTGGTACACGCCTCACCACCTCCACAGATCGTCGACAAGTGGAGATGTGGTTTTAAGGTGAAGGTTTGAATCAATTTAAGGGTTAAGATCTAGGGATTGTGTGTGTGTGTGTGTGTTACCTGTCTCAGGTAGAGGAAGAAGCTGGAGTACTGTCCGGCCTCAGGCAGGTAGGAGAGGAACACTGTGACGCAGATCAGCAGCACCGTGGTGTCTTTCCCCACACGACGCAGAGACTGAACACACAACACCAGCAGCTGTCAGCGCAATCTACCCATATGACTGTCAGTCAGTCAGTCAGTCAGTCAGTCAGTCAGTCAGTCAGTCAATCAATCAATCAATCAATCGTTTGGCAGACAGAGAACCTGGTGGGAACCCTGTCATCTTATTATTAACACACCAAACACCTGTTTTTGTTTCCTTTAAAACACCAACCTGATTCTGATTCAAAGAAAATGTAAAAGGAGTGAAAGACATTTTATCAAGATATTAATATGTTTATTTTTCTTAATATATTAACCCTCTGAGGCCCACAATAAGGCTTTTGTTTTTTCATTCCTTTGTGTTTTTCCTAATAAAGCACAGATTCAGAATCAGCTCAACCTCAGCTGATTATACACGTCACTAAATAAAGACTGTACAGTGTGATAGAGGTTAACATCCCATAAAACAAACAAACAAAATCCCCAAAAAATAACCTTTTCATTATTTTACAGATAAAGGTTGATAAAGAAAGAAATATAGAAATAAAACATAAAGAAAACTTCCACACAGACAGTTACACGTGTGTTTGAGTTGTTCTAGACGTGATTTTAAGTTTCTATCTTCATCTGATCACGAGTCATTCTCATTCTTTGGAGCAGCATTTATGAAAAATCAGATCCAAAGCCTCTTCTGCTCTAAACATCTGATTGGTCACATCCCTCTGTCTTATTCACAGTATAAGGACATGTTTTAATATCTTATCTTTATATTCTACTTCTCTAGTCTTTGCTGAGGAAGTAATTCTAACTAATTTCCCCCTGGGGATCAATAAAGTATTCTGATTGTAAATGAGGGCTATTTTTCTATGAGTCCAGCCGTTTCACTGTTGACGACAGATTTAAAATATGCAGTGTTGGTATAATGTTGTTTTCTCCTTTGACTTACTGTGTGACAGAGAGCTGGTTAAAAACAAACTATATGCGACCTCTGACCTCGTGCTGTCACACTGTCGTGTTTCAGCCTCTGAACTCACAGCGAAGGGGTCGGCCTGCTCCCAGGAGATGGGGAAGCCCCAGGACGTCAGCCTCATCTTGTCCGGCAGAGACTCGGGGACGACGAAGAACACGAAGGCGATGTCGGCCACCGCGATCACCGTGGCGACCAGGACCACCAGGCTGTCGTCGTAGCGGGTCGACAGGTAGGCTCCGATGGCCGGGCTCGTCACCAAGCTGGCCGCGAAGGTCGCCGACACCTGAGGAGACACAGAACACACGGAGTGAGAGGAGGAGAGAGTGTGGAACCAGAACCATGTGGAGGAACCGGACCTGGAGACTCGCAGGGAGGAAGGCGAGGAAAATGTCTGTGGCTGTAATGTGTTTGGGGGGGGGGGGGGCTACAAGCTGTGGACTGTGGCTCACATCATGACTCGTTTCAGAAAGACAAGAACACCAATTCTCATGGTTTCCACATGTGCCGGTTCACTGCAGAGCTTTTTCTAAGAAGTGCAACACATTCATTATTGAGATGACACTTCACTGAGACACAACAAAGGTTTTTACTAATAAAGTAAATTAATGCAAAATATAAGACACACACACACACACACACACACACACACACGCACACACACACACACACACACACACACACACTCTAGAAAGTCATCATACCATGTGAAAATCTTAACCTTTTGCCAGATTACACCCTGGAAATCTAAATTAAAACTTTTTGAGCTGTATATTCACATTATAACCCTCATAATCAAAGTGAAAATAACATCTTCAAAATTCTGGACAAGGTATTAAAAACTTTTCCAACCCCGATATCCTAGTTTTGCATTTCTTAATATTTTTCAGAGCCGTCGCCTTTTTTGTCATTTGATGCTGTAAAAAGGAAAATTAGTAAACGAATCTGGAACATGTCTTTTTTTTTTTTTTTTAAATAGGTTTTGATTTCAACTCGTACTCGTTTCGAATGGGTATGATGATTTTCTATATTATATATATAAAAGATGCGACAGTTAAAAAAAATATGCAAGAATATTTTCCATAGACATATAATTCTCTACTTCCGAATCTAAAACTTTAAGCCGTAAACTCGTTTGTAGGTAGAAGTGCTGACTGATGAATCAGATTTTAATCGTCATGGCGATATGAACATGTGCAATGAAAACATCGCAAAGGACTGAAAGACTGATTTAAATTTGCATGCGCCAGACAGTTACACTGTGTTCTCAAGGTGCAGCACCTGAGCCAAATGAACCAGAACTTCACTTCATACAAAACTGCTGGTAAAAGTGTGTGTGTGTGTGTGTGTGTGTGTGTGTGTGTGTGTGTGTGTGTGTGTGTGATGATTCTGAAACTGAGACTGAAACTGTGACACAAACTGCCACCATCTCATGTTGTGACAGAAAACAGGACTTCAGTTTTAAACCGGTGTTTAACCATCAGACGGGTGAAAATCAGACGAGGGGAAACACCGAGCAAACACCCACAGCAGGAGGTTAGAGCTCAGAAAGCTTGTGTGTGTAAATATGTGATATATGAACATGTATGTATTGTATTTCTTTGTTCCCTCTCGTCTCTGAGCCTCAACATGAACCACAGACGACTCAGAGCTTCCTGACCGGCCCGTGACACCGACTCTCTGCTCATCTATAATGGCAGGAAACAACAAGAGCCAGCTCTGTGAGCACAGAGCAGCACCTCCATTATACACACACACAATACACTATTACTGTAAGTACATGGTGTGCAGTGCTGCTCCATTATGTCCACATAATTACTGAGCATTTAGTCAGGAATCAGAGCTGGGAGGCTTCAACTCCAGCTCTGATTCTGTAGCTTCAGAACCTGGGAGGATGTGGTCTCTTTGGTTTCGGTGTCGCTCTGAGACAAAGCGGCAGTCCCCTCAGACAGAACCGGTTGAGTGATCAGAGCCCGTATTCACAAAACAACTTAAGGCTACAAGAAGCTGAACTTGCTGATTGAGGAGAAACTCCGTCCTGACTTTAGGACTCCTAGAGTAATTCACAAAGTCACTTAGCGCTAAAAGCAGCTCCCAAGTCTGGGAGAAGTTAGAAGTCGAGGCGAGGACTCCTAACTCACTAAGACCAAATCACAAAGAATCGTTAAAGGTTTTGGAAACTTTGAATTAGCTAATAGATTAGCTCAGTCATTTAGCTTCTTCATTTAGCCTCCCGTGACACTCTGGGCCTTAAGTGCTGGAAAAACCAGCGTCGTGGAGAGGCTAACAGGAGAAGCTAAATGATCAAGCTAATCAATAAGCTAATAGGAAAAGCAGCTGGAAAAAGATGGATTAATCGTTCATTTATAAATTCCTGTTTTTAATGTCTGTTAAAATATGAATTGAAGGAAATGCGTCATTACTTTTTCTGTGACGTCTCTGCTCCTCCACACTACATTTGTAAACAGCACCTAATCCGATGTTGCGCATGTGTTTTCACCGGCACAGACGGTCTTTCATCAACCAATCGCTGTGGTTCTTGTAAACGAGCTCGTCCATGAGACTCATTTAAAGCAACAGAGTCGAACTCTCAGCTCTGCGCTTTTAATTTTTCCTCAGTAACAGTTGGTCTCAGCAGCTTTGTGAAGAGGATTCAGGAGGAAACTTTAACTTAGTCACTTTCAGCGAGACTTAGGAGAACTCTTCACGGTCAGATAAATGCTTCGTGAACACGGCAGCTGACGTGCAGTATGACGCTGTGGTTACCAGGCCGTAGGCGGTGCTCCTCTCGTGTTCCTCTGTGATGTCGGCGACGTAGGCGAAGATCACCGAGAAGGTCACGGCGAAGATCCCTGAGACTGAGATCAGAGCGAAATACCACCTGCACAGACAGACAGACAGACAGGAAACACCAAATCAGATCATTCACACTGTAACACAGGGAAACGTTTCTTTCAAAGCAAACAGCCTTTTCACGCCGTCTTCTGACATATGGGCTCAACATAACCTTGAAAATGAAAACTCCAGCTGCTGGGACACAGTGTGGTGTCTGCATTTACACTGTTGTATTATGTTGCCACGGTGAGACGCTTGGAGAGCAGGTAAAGTTACAGGTACAGGAAGTGCTCAAATGCTTACTAGTTTCCAGGTTTTAAGATGGCCAGAAGTGTTTCTACAGAACATTATGATGTCACAGTGAAGTTGACCTTCAACCTTTTGGATATAAAATGTCATCACTTCATCATTTTATCCTATTAGACAATTGTGTTAAAGTGTGTCATGATTAGTGAATGAATTCTTGACTTATGGCCAAAAATGTGTTTTGTGTGGTCACAGTGACCTTTGACCTTTGACCACCAAATTCTAATCAGTTCATCTTTAAGTCCAAGTGAATGTTTGTGCCAAATTTGAAGAAGTTCCCTCAAGGTGCTCCTGCGAGATCTTCGGGTACAGACTGGTCATCAGGAGAAGCGTGGTGCTCCTGTCGCTTTAAAGCTGCATTAGGTAAAATGTCAAAATAAAAGTCCAGAGTTCCTGCAGTGTCTGATTCACACTCGTGTTTTGTTGCAGTGGTCCAGAACTTTCTTTCGACCTTTAGAACTGAACTGAGGGTTTGTGAAACATGAAGCATAAACCATGTGACTGATCTCAGGCTCGGCATCAGCTGATCTCAGTCTGTAGCCTGAGGTGAGACAGCTTCATCTTAAACTGGAGCTACTTTCACTGTGAACGAAGACGCTGCAGTGAAAACATGTTTCCTGTCTGATGAGAGCAAAGCTGATCTGGATAACGTGTCTTTGTGTGTTCGGGGTTAACATGTTTGCTGCCAGACAGGCTGTTCTCAGCGAGCACGCTCACATGAACATCATGTGACTGGTCAGACTCCAGCAGAGTGAACCAGGCTGCTGCAGACCTGCAGCTCACCATTAGCCTCATATTTGATTTGTTCTGTTCTCTAAGAAACAAGAGACCCAGAGTCCACAGTGATGCCTTCAAGTGTCTCTTTTTGTCTGATCAACCTATTCAGTTTACTGTGGCAGGAAATAGAGGAGAGCAGTTTACAATCAATCATTAACTGAACGGCTGTCCAGTAATTTTGTGTCCATTGTTTAATCATCGCAGCTCTACTGGTGTCACACATGCCTCTGTTTGGATTCACTCCTCTTCACTTCACTACATACAACCGTCATGTGCATTAGTTCCTACTGTTTGTACTGGCAACTGAACGCCACATCACACAGACTCAAACACACACTCACTCACCAGGGGCTGATCCTCATGAAGGGGATGGGGGCACAGGTGAAGAAGACCGTCATAAGGAGGAAGGACTTCCTGCCCCAGATGTCTGACAGCGCACCAATCAGAGGAGCTGACAGGAAGGACAGGAAACCCTGCACAGGTCCAGACACAGAGAGACGTCAGTGAGAAAGAGGGTGGGAAACCCAAACCCAGTTCTAGGCTAGAACCGGGTTCCTCTGGACAAATAAAGGTTCATTTGTTTGTCACCAGAACAATAATTTTAACATATGTTTGTGAATCATATCTTTTTATTTAGTAAATACACCAACATGTGTGACAGCAGCTCTCTGTCACTTTATTTCCTTTCATGAGGTTTTACATCCTGTCACCACCTGTTCCTCTTTTATCATCCGTGAATTGTTTGGTGTCATTTTGTCCTCCTCTGTTTAAATCACTGATCATTTCCTGTTGTTGTCTTTTATTTTGAAGTGTGCGTCGATGCTGTGACAGAGGTCTCACCTTCACTCCGTGAACCAGGCCGTTGATCAGGAAGGTGTGCTGAGGAAACGTCTCATGGAGGACCTGAAACCACAACAACAGAAGACGAAGAAGATGGTGACTAAAAATACAAACGCGTATGTACCGCTTTAAATAACGCACACACACGTGACACACACTGTGCTTCTTTCGCTCATGAGACGCAGACTGTGATACAGCAGCACCCAGACCTGCAGAGTCCGGCTGCTGAAGGACAAACGGACGAGGACAGATCGGGACAGACTGTCCTCTGACTGAGGCTCCACGCTGCAGGAGACACACTGAGCCACACAGGTGAGACACTGAGCCACACAGGTGAGACACATGCACGTCTGCTTAGTGATCCAGGTCAGACGTTTCACACGGGTCTCAGTTTCATCTGTGTCCAGTACAGAGACCGGTCCAAGACGGGAATGTCAATGATTGATAGATTATCGATTAACTGTCGTTTATAAATTAATTTGTTTAAAAATATATAAAGCTGGGGCGGTGGGAGGGCAAGGGGCTGGATATAACATGAGCATTTCAAGTTTATGTTTTTTCTGTAATGTGCTGCGATGACTCCCAAAAACCAATAAAATATATTCACACAAAAAAAAAAAAAAAAAAAAAAAAAAAAAATCAACCAACAACTGGGGCTGGATTGAAAATAATAATTTAAAAAAATTGATTGTCGGATCAAAATCGATTTTCATTTGAATAATCGGATATTAATTCATTAAATCCAGATACTGATATTTTAATATTTGCCTTTTACAGTCTCCTGTGGACGTGTGAAGCAACAGTCTCCTGCTGTATTCAGACTCACATTACAACCATGATGAGCAGTGGTGCATGTTTATGACCTTCTGCAGGTACAATGAAGCTTCAACAGTTATTTATTCACTGCGATTAACTGTTCTGAGTGACACGTGGAAAACATGGAACAGCAAAAATCTATTGCTTTTTATTATTTGCAACTTTATTGTCAGCTGTTTTGTCCATGCTGGGATCCCGTACAAATGAGGACTCAGTGAGTCCAGTGATCCGATTGGTCGGTAGTCGGGCAGGTTTTGATCTGATCCTCCGATAACCCACTGATCTGGCTTCATGGTTCAGGCCTGACACACTCAGCTGGTGATGTGTGTTGATGTTGATGTGGATGAGGTGTGTGTGTGTGTGTTGTGTGTGTGTGTGTGTGTGTGTTTACTCACTTTCAGCATGGGCGTGGTCAGCAGCCCCCAGGCGAAGAACTCCAGGAAGATCACCACCACCGCGTGACTCACTCTGGCTCGGCCTCGGACGGGCTGCGGCGGGAAAAGAGCCAGAAACATTAACTATTCATCTGTGGGAATTAACTCACTTCCTGTAGCATCTGATAAAAGGAAAGACTTCTACTGCTCTCCACCATTACACCTCCTACCAGCAGTCTGTCCATACAGCTACATCAGGGATCTGACCTCTGACCTCTCCGCTGTTTTCTATCACTGTTCTCATTTCAAGATTCACTGGATAAGGGAGTCAGAAAAGCAACAAGAAGCCAGAAGAAGCTGTAGTCATGGATACACAGTATAATATATAAGATTAAAATGACAAAGTTATGAAGATCATGTATAAGCATGCAGAGCAATAATAAATGAAGAAAGGCCCTTAATACAACATTGATGTATCACGCACTCTTTTAAAACTTGAGTTATAAAAAATCTCAAATTGCTGATAAAGTTTATTCTGGGTTTTCTGAACAAAGTCCAGAAACCAGGATGTTGGGTCTGTTTTCTGTTTCTGATACAGACACAGGAAGTCAACAAGGCTTCAACCTCAAGTTACACTATTTAAAAACACAATCACATGGTCAGGTGGTGTAGGTCTGTGTCTGAAATCACCCTCGAGTTACTGTGTAGACCACCACATCTCCTGCACACCTTTTCATTTTAGTGTAGAAAAAAAAAAAAATACACAAACACACACATGAGCAGACAAAATTTAAAAAACTAAATTCTTCCGGCGCAATTTTATCTGCTAAAACGGTGACCTGCAATTGCTGATTACCTTAACTATTGGTTAATCTACAGATTTTCTCAGTTAATCGATCAGTCATTTTTAGTTTTCTCTATAAAATGCATGTATTTATTTATTTATTTACAAGGATAGCCCCTTGAGATGTCCCATCTCATTTTCGAGGGCTTCCTTACAGATGATACAAAACTAAACACAAAAACGACATCATAGTAGGAAATCATAATAAAGGTAAATACAACACAAGACTATACAAGACAATTAGACGCAGAGACAACCACACTCATACACTGCTCCCATAGTCACTCCCCTTCCAGCCCATACCATAATCAGAAACAATCAGTGAACCATCTGCGAAAATACAACTGCAAGGTGACAAAAATGCACATACATATAATAAACAGCATAAGGGAGAAATATTATAGTATAAAATATTAATATATAGTATAAAATATTAAAAAATAAAAATGCACATCATGGTTTCCCACATCCTGAGGTAACATATGTCTTAAACTCATTTTATAGACTTCCTTTTATGTGATGTCGTCTTTTTATTGTCTCCATACCGACCTTTTATAGCTTTTACTGTGTTTTCGTGCGACATCCGCTCCCTCCAATTGTTCTTATTTTTATTGAGGCATTTTGTTTGTCCTGCCTCTGTAACTCGACCATATCTCTGTCCAGCTTTTGACCATCATTGCTTGTGATTCGTTTGTCAAAGCACTTTGTAAACTCTGTTTTTAAATGTGCTATATAAATAAAGTTATTATTACTATTGTAATATTCAGTTTTCAGCTATTCACAAATGCTCATTAAGTCTTAACGATGGGTTGAGAGAGGCTGGAAAGACAATTAATCAATTATAAAAATAGTTGTAACTACGACTGAGTGACTAATTGTTTCAGTTCTATTCATTTTTATTAATTATTCTTTATTTTATAGACAAAGTGATTAATCGAATAATCAACTGTCAGATTAATCAATTATGAAAATAGTGATAGTTGCAGCACTAATTCACAGTCATCAGTGACACTACACGTGAAATTAATGTGGTGTAGCTTCACTACATTGAACTGAACAGGGAGCTGAGACCAGGTCATTCCTACATGTTGTGTTGAGACTCTGAAACAGACCCTGACTTTATTTTATCTGTCACTTTCACAATAAGTCACATTAGAGCTGAGCAGTGCTGTACAGTAAGATTCACCTGTGTTACCTACTGATTAGTCTCTAACAGTAATCAGCTGGGTGAAGTCAGTGCTCGTCTCCCTTGCACAGAGAGCTGCAAACCGATCTCAGTTCAGAAATCTGTCAAATTAACGTGAAGTCAAAATGACGTCACTTTGGAGCTGAGATCATCATTCATCTGGAACAATTTCACAGCTTCTGAGTTAGTTATCACATAAACACAAAAAGTATTCTCTAATCTCTTAGATTAGATTAGTTTTGTATTATCGTTTATTTATGTAAACTGAATATCAGTTGGACAAAACAAGATACCTGAAGACGTCAGCTGGGACTCTGGGAACTTGATTAAAAAGAAAAATGATAAATAATCGACTGAAAATAATAAGACTCTTTGGATGTGAAGCTGAACCAACAAACAGTCCAGTGGAACGTTTTGTTTGGACAACACCTGGATTAATGATATGACTCTTTCCGCACATATGTCGCCTTCTCTGAAAGTCATACCCCATATTAATTACTTTACAAGCTAAAGTTTTACAGTAGAAGCCTTACAGGTAGCACAGAACTGCACTGTTTTAAAGATAACACACAAATTTACACAGTCAACACTGATCCATCCTGCTGTTGTGTTTGCCTTTGTCAACAAACACAGCAGCCTTTAATTAACTATCTGTTGATTATTAACTTTTACCTGAAGAAAGAACTAGTTAACTACATTTCTACTCTACTACATCCATTTGACAACTTGTTACATGTTGTTTTAACAAATTAGGATTTCTGGCATATGAAAAGCTGATAAAATATGATACTTTTCTATACATTTATGTATACATATAATTTACTGGACCGGAAAAAGTTAGTCAATTAACTGGAAACTATTCTTATAATTGTAAAAGTCATTTATATGTATATATATATATATAAATAAAAGCCCAATTTGATGCTTCCAGCTTCTGACACGTTAGGCTATGCTGCTTTTCCTTTAACTGATTTGAATAATTAAGGTCCAGTCTGTTGACTGGAAGCTGTCACTTTGAGCTCGGGAGAAATTCATGAGATTTTCTCAATATTCTGAACTATTAAAAATCAATTAATGTATTGATCAATGGAGAAAACAATCAGCAGATTCATCCATAATGAAAACGATCATTGGTTGCAGCTCTGTACAACATAATTAGCTCCACCAGTAAAAATGATGCTGTTACTTTCATGCATGAGTAATGATGAACTGATGATGTAATGAACAACAGTGTAACAGTCACAGGAGACATTTTTCAGCACTTTTGGTAATTTACGTACATTTTCCTGATTCTATTTACATACTCTTATTTACATAACATTTTCAATGCAGGACTCGTACTCGTAATGAAGTACTTATACAGTGTAGTGTTAGTACTTTTATTTTGGTACTTCTTCCACCACTAACAAAGTATCTCCAGGTAACATCTCAATACTAAACTTCCAATACCTGAACAGAGAGTGACAGCTAATGTTTGACCCCGTGAAACTAACCGTTAATTGTTATTGTTTACCTAAAGTAAACTTGACCTAACTAGCTTACGAAAGAACTAGTTAGCTGGTTTAAGTTTAGTAAAACGGAAGTGTTGCCTCACAGTCTAGCTAACCCTGTGAATTAGCTCCTAGCGTTAATTTACGGCTAACGACGCCAAACAAATTAACGTAGCATCTCTAATGTGTTACGACTGTGTGTTGCTAACGGTCCAGGGGCTGCTAGCTGTTTATGTTTCTTTTTAAATGGACGTTTCCGTGCCGACCAGCATTAGCCGACCGTGCTAACCGAGCCAGCTAGCGCACCGCTTACCGAGCTCCGGACCAACATGATGTCGTTGGCCTCGGTCGCTGTTTTCTCCCGGTTCATCTCACATCTTGCCGTAACGATGCTCACATCAAGTCCGCGTTGCCCGGCATCCTCCTGAGGGTTCTCCGTCTCTTCCAGGGTGTCCCGCTGCGTGGATTGTAACTACGTTTCTGCTGCGCTATCATGGACTTCGACTACAGTGGGCTCACAACCGGAGCGGTAAACTGTGGCGGGGGCTCGGCTTTCGTTTTTACCTAAATTCCTCAGCTCTGATTGTAATTTAACAATTTGTCGCGTTGTTTTATTCATCACAGTCTCCCGGGTGGGCGGCGGTTACCTCGCGTTCGTCAAATATAGTTTAAAAGAGACAACACCGCCCCAATGGGTCGTTCCTCTTCTCAAATCGAACGCGTTTTCCCCCGGCGCGTGGTGCTAGCAGTTCCCAGATCAGCTTATAGTCGTGTTCGAATCTCCATTACTCAGTTCATAGCTAAAAGATCTGACTCTGGATCAGCACAGACGTTAATAGTAACTCATTATCTTTGTATCCAGTAAGTAGCGCGCCGCCTGCTGAGCCGCCGTCCGCACTACAATGCAGTGAGTGTTTTATTAACTTATCGTTGTGTGCAACGCGCGGTGTCATTATGTTTAATGTCTCAGCGCACAGCAAAGACCAAATACTGTTCGTATTTTAACGGTTGCGCTGTCACGGCTCCGCCTGTGAGAAAAACAGGTCAACAGACAGTCTCGGTATTTGGCAGGAAGAGCCAGCGGCAAACCGCGCTGCCAACACTCTGCTGGAACACTATTTAGCAAGAGGGAGAAAGGCGGGACTCGGCGGTGCAAGAATTTTTGGCTTCAATGCAAACCTGCACAACAAGCAGCGTCAAGACAGCCAGCGTAATACATCGCACATCCGGCCAGCGTTTTTCAAAATAAAAACGTGGCCACAAGTTCTGACACAACTGGCAGGATGTTTTCAGATTTGACGGATTGAAGATTATGTATGAATATAACAGTTTCTTTTAAATTCTGTGTAAATGTGACTTCGCCTTGAACACTTTTTTTTCAAGCAACCGAATTTTAGTTACCAGATGGGTATCCTGTTTTCCCTAAAGTAAATATAAAAGCTGCTGCCTGCTACTATATTTTTGTTATCCTGATTGTCCAAGTCTGCTATGTTGCTTATGTATACATGCATGTCGGCCTGTCTGAGCTTTCATCAACTTTTAACTGTTAAAGGGTTTTTTGGGGAATGTGTCCTTGTCCGCTTTGGGGTCTAAGAGCAGAGGGTGTTGTACAGATGTTAAACCCCTTGAGACAAATGTGTGATTTGTGAGATTTGGCTACATAAATAAAATCTAATTTGACTAGTAATAACTGTATACAAGTATCTGTTAATCTGCCAGTGATTTTCTAGATCAATCAATAATATTGTTTGTTCTTTAAAATTTCAGAAAATAATAAAATTCCAAGTCCAAGACAAATGATTTTGAAATGCCAATCAAAAACACAAAGATCTTGTTGCATAAGAAAATATGTGCAGCAAATCGTCACAATTTGAAGTTTGGACAAGCTATTGTGCAACTTGAAAAATAGCTCAAACAATTACTTGATTAATGCAATAGTTTTAGATACGTTTTGCGATAAGTGACTAATGGATAACTAACTTGTTTTTAAATATACAGACAGATACAGTGAAGTAAATGAAACGCAACAAACAAGATGGAAAACAAATAAACCAAAATGAAAACCAACAACAATCTTCACTTTGTCCAAACTTCAATTTAACCAGAAAAACCTCAGTAAAATTAAAAAAGATTTTTTTTAAGTGTCCTGGCCACGATAGGCAGAAATAAGAACTTAGTTACAGGAAAACCATATAAGATAGATAGGTAACAAACAAACACAAATCAGAATCATAAATAAATACAAAAGAAATTGGAAAAAAAAACGCATTGCATCAAAATTCACGCTTTTATTTTGAAGCCTCCGCCGCCTCGTTTCCGCCCGCCCTCCATCTTGGCGCAGTTAACTTGACGCAGTGGAGAACCAAACGGAGGCAGAGCGGATCAATTTGGAGCCACGGCGGTTGATCGGGATTATGCGGCGACACTGATTGCTGTATCGGTAAGAAACTGCGGCCTCTCGCACCGTCGACCGAGCCGTTTACCGGGCTGTTTGTCCGCTTCGACGTTTTACCGCAAAGCAGCTAGTTTAGCGCCAGTGTTTTTCTGCTAACAGACCTCCCCTTTCCCTTTGTTCGCTTGCGCCTTTTTTTTTTTTTTTTTTTTTTTTTTTTTGCACCGATGCGGGTTTTGTAAATACTGGCGCAACATGGCCGCCGTCTGGGGGCCGTTAACCAATTACCTGTGCGCATATTTTAAAAATGTAACAGAGTAACCAGCGGGGCGGGTAGTACGGTGGTCAGTTAGTGAGGAGGGTAAACTGTGACCTCTGGCTGGTTATCTTCATCATCATCATCATCTTCATCATCATCATCATCAGCCACAACAACCAGCAACTCTTCACCACAACTGTTGTGTTAAGTGGAAACACATGAATCAAACCCTGCTCGTTTTAATGTGACCTGCAGACTTTAAAGTGATGTCCACTCACAAACACGTACTGTGCAGTGTGTGTGTGTGTGTGTGTGTGTGTGTGTGCGTGCACGCGCATTATTAGTCTGTAAATACAAGAACAATGTGGGGGGGAAGAAATGCAGAGAATGCAGGACACAGGAAGAAACGCTGAGCTGACAGAGCTCTGTGTTGTGTTTGGGTTTAGGATGCAGAGTTTTCTGTCTGTCTGCTGTCAGGTAAACTCAGGTGAGCTCACTGCAGTTTGGTCAGGTGTTGATGTGTTTAGTGAAGTCAGGAGAGCTGTACGTCTCAAACTGCTGAAAGAGCTCTGACTGTAGTTTCCTCAAAGACGGAAAGGCCTTTGAAGTTATTAGAAAGTCTTAACTTTCATGTCCTGAAGTCTGTGTAGCCACTCGAGCTACTTACAGAATGTGTTTGTGTGGAAAATCCCCAGCGCTGCTGTTCACAACCTCTGATTTGATGTGAAACATATATGCAGATCTTAGACACATTAGTTCTTTTTAATTGATCATTCCATCCATCAATCCATCAATCCCTATTCTACGGTGGCTGACAAGGGCAAACACACCGCGACGGTCCAAAACACTTTGCATTAGGAGAAACGTGCCGCAAATTCAGAAGCGATGCAGATTCCAAAACACATGGAAATACAAAACAAATACAAGAACGGAAACAACGAGCTGCAGGAAATAAAAACAAAAACATGAACAACAAACACAAATACAGAAACGATGCAACAACAAAAACACACAGAACAAGTGCAACAGAAAAGATGCTGCAGATCCAGACAACAGAACAGCTCCAGGCCTCTAGGGGGAGCTCTCAGTGGAACACCCATAGACTGGATATAAGCTAACGCTAACGCCTGCTGCGTTATCTGTCGCTCTTTTATAACATTGTTAAAACTACAGCCAAATGTAAAAAAAAGAACGCAAACCTTTTTATGTTGCCTCTTCTTTCTCCTCACACTCGCTCTCGTTTGGTCCAGGGTCAAAGGTCAGGTCTTGGTCTGGCCGCTTAGGTTGAAGCTAAAGCTAACGCTCAAGTTGTTTCACTTAGAGCTCCCCCTAGAGGCCTGGAGCTCTTCCGCTGTGTCGTCTGGATCTGCAGCGTTTTTTCTGTTGCATTTGTTTTGTGTGTTATTGTTGTTGCATCGTTTCTGTATTTGCAACATGTTTCTGTTCTTGTATTTGTTTTTGAATCTGCATCGTTTATGAATTTGCAGCTCTTTTCTCTTTGTGGCAGTGTTTTGGCCTTTGCAGCAGGTTTGCCCTTGTCAGCCACCGTACTGTTCAGATGCAGGTCGAGCTTAATGATTAAATAATTGTATTATTAGGAATTTTTGTTTCAAGTAGCAGGGAAGTGCAAAAAACAAAAAATAGTAGTTACTGGATGCAACTTCAGTTCTGTGAAGGAGTTTACCAATCGTGAAGCCTGTCAGAGGGCGGAGCAGGTACCAAACAATGTGGTGTGAAGGTGAGTCAATTCATGCACTTTGTTTTTACCTGCTGCATGAAGAGTATTTTTAAAAGATATTTGTCGTACTTTGACTCGTATGCAAGGACGTAGGTTTGCATATGGACGGTAGGGACTTGTCCCTTGATGAGGAAACAGGCTCATCTTCAGGGTTTAAGATGATAGTGTGATTGAATATATGCTATATTTATGCTATATATACCTATTCAGATCTTAACTTGTAAGTTATTATAACACAAGAAAGTTTTAGTCTTTGATCTGTTGCTGTTAGATTTATTTAAATATAAGGACTAAATATAAAAGTCAATTTACTCCAAAAGTTTTAAAGCGACGTGAGAAACATAGTTCAGATTAGAGTTGAATCAATCAGTCAAATAATTAGTCAACGACTTTGATTTTGGAGTTAATGATGTTGTTTTCAAGTATCTCTCAAACAGTGTCTGAGCAGAAACATGCTGCTTCTCTGTTGAACTCAAGATGTTTGACTGAACAAACCAACACATTTCATCATTTGATTCATATTTTTTGCGATTAATTAAATGATTAGTCAATTAATCACTTCAGCTGCAGGCCTGGATATTTAATCGACTTTCTGTTTCCTGTCTGTGGATCACCTGGTTTCGGCTCCTCGTGACACTTTTTGATTTTGGCTGCCTCAGGGTTTGAAGCAGCTCTGCTAAGACTCAGATCCAGGACGGATCCGGCCCAGCGTCGGCGTGCTGTAGGAAACACTCAGACACAGTTATGTTCTTTTATTGGGTGTGATTAAGGCTGTACGATATGCAAAGTGGGAATTATTGTTTTTTTCATTTAATTTTCACTGGAAAAAAAATATAAAAATGACGATGATGTGATTGTTGTTGTTCTTGTACCAAACAAACATGTTTCCTCTACGTCAGGAGAATATGATCTGTAGGCCGGGGCGTCTCTGTAGCACCACAACACTGATGCTGCTAACACTGCACAACGATGTTGAGACACATTTTACCTTCATCAAAAGAATTGCGGCTCCTGCGATTTGGATGTTGCACTTGGAAATATTGCGATTTTCAATGAATCGTTCAGCCCTAGGTGTGATGATGATGATGATGATGCTGAGAGGAGCAGATCTTCCTCCTCCTTCCTCGGTCTGGTTGAACCCGGCCTGATCGTGGTGTAGTGTTACTGCAGCATGTTGTGATCAGCAGCAGCAGCAGGTCTGTGTGTGTGTGTGTGTGTGTGTGTGTGTGTGTGTGTGTGTGTGTGTGTGTGTGTGTGGTTTGTGTTGCAGTTGTGGTGGTTGTTGTTGTGCAGCTCTGCAGAACTCATCTGTGTTTATCTGTTGTTTTATCAGAACGAAGCTGTAAACATGGGGAGTGAGTTTCGGAGGGAATCATCCTGTTGACATGGTTTCAGTGCCGCTGTGTGTCTGTGCTGCTGTTGTTGTGTCTGTGACCTTGTAAGACAGAAATATTTCTCTGGTTATCAGGGGATTTTCCCTCTGCTGCTGCTGCTGCTGCTGGATTAAAGTTTATCCTGATTTTTACTGACAGTTTGGTTTTTGTCTTCAGACAGTAAATCAGTGAGAACACAGTTATTATTCACACGCTGCGTTCAGTGACCTTTTAATGTGGAAATATCTGTTCTTATGGATTCTATTGAGCTTCAAAGAGACGAGGCCACAAACAAGGAATTTACATCAAGTTCATGATAAGAAATAAACTCATACAGTGATATTCAGAATACAGGGACAGGAAAACAGCTGATTGATTCTGTCCTTGTTGTCATCCGTGAATTGATTAATCAGAAAATTGTTAATTAATTTAAAACCATTTTGTATGCAAAATGTCCCTGTTTGTCGACGTGTGGAAACAAACTGAACAAAACATTTTTCATTCTTCTTCTTTAACATATGATAGTTATTTTTCTTTTATTATCTTCCTATAATTCTTTTATTAATTGTATCTTAGCAGATTAATAATAATGAAATGATTCAAATCCAGGGCGGCACCAATTATTTTCATTATGGATTAATCTGCTGATTCTTTTTTAATTAATCGTTTGAACAATAAAATAATCATAGAAGAAGATTCAGAGAATAATCACGAGTCTCGTAACTGAGCTCTGACTTCATGTTGAGGCTCTGTAGACCTGTTCAGTATGTCCAAGTCACATTAATTGATTGTTATGTAATTGATATTATAGCATTTATTATATTATTACATATTATTGTTTGTGTCATTAAAAATGTCTTTAAAAGTGTGAAATTTAATCAGATAAAACCCAGTCTGTCAGTTGTTTAAAGAAAGAGACGCCAGGAAGAGAGAGGGCAGGAAGAGAGAGAGCAGGAAGAGGGAGGGCAGGAATAAGGAGCAGGAAGAGGGAGGGCAGGAAGAGAGAGAGCAGGAAGAGAGAGGGCAGGAAGAGAGAGAGCAGGAAGAGAGAGAGCAGGAAGAGGGATTGCAGGAATAAGGAGCAGGAAGAGGGAGGGCAGGAATAAGGAGCAGGAAGAGAGAGGGCAGTAAGAAAGAGGGCAGGAAGAGGGATTGCAGGAATAAGGAGCAGGAAGAGAGAGGGCAGTAAGAAAGAGGGCAGGAAGTGAGATGGCTTGGAACAGAGAGGGCAGGAAGAGAGAAGGCGGGAAGAGAGAGGCCAGGAACAGAGAGGGCAGGAAGAGAGAGGGCAGGAACAGAGAGGGCAGGGAGAGAGAAGGCAGGAAGAGGGAGGGCAGGAAGAGAGAGGGCAGGAAGAGAGATGGCAGGAAGAGGGAGGGCAGGAATAGGGAGCAGGAAGAGAGATGCCAGGAAGAGAGAGGGCAGGAAGAGGGAGCAGGAAGAGAGAAGGCAGGAAGAGAGAGGCCAGGAACAGAGAGGCCAGGAAGAGAGAGGCCAGGAACAGAGAGGGCAGGAAGAGAGAGGGCAGGAAGAGAGAGGGCAGGAATAGGGAGGGCAGGAAGAGAGAGAGCAGGAAGAGAGAGAGCAGGAAGAGAGAGGGCAGGAACAGAGAGGCCAGGAACAGAGAGGGCAGGAAGAGAGAGGGCAGGAAGAGAGAGGCCAGGAACAGAGAGGGCAGGAAGAGAGAAGGCAGGAAGAGAGAGGCCAGGAAGAGAGAGAGCAGGAAGAGAGAGGGCAGGAATAAGGAGCAGGAAGAGGGAGGGCAGGAAGAGGGAGGCCAGGAAGAGGGAGGGCAGGAAGAGGGAGGGCAGGAATAAGGAGCAGGAAGAGGGAGGGCAGGAAGAGGGAGGCCAGGAATAGGGAGCAGGAAGAGGGAGGGCAGGAATAGGGAGCAGTAAGAGGGAGGGCAGGAAGAGGGAGGCCAGGAAGAGAGATGGCAGGAAGAGAGAGAGCAGGAAGAGAGAGGGCAGGAATAAGGAGCAGGAAGAGGGAGGGCAGGAAGAGGGAGGCCAGGAATAGGGAGCAGGAAGAGGGAGGGCAGGAATAGGGAGCAGTAAGAGGGAGGGCAGGAAGAGGGAGGCCAGGAAGAGAGATGGCAGGAAGAGAGAGGCCAGGAACAGAGAGGGCAGGAAGAGAGAGGGCAGGAAGAGAGAGGGCAGGAATAGGGAGGGCAGGAAGAGAGAGGGCAGGAAGAGAGAGAGCAGGAAGAGAGAGAGCAGGAAGAGAGAGGGCAGGAATAAGGAGCAGGAAGAGGGAGGGCAGGAAGAGGGAGGGCAGGAAGAGGGAGGCCAGGAATAGGGAGCAGGAAGAGGGAGGCCAGGAAGAGGGAGGGCAGGAAGAGGGAGGCCAGGAATAGGGAGCAGGAAGAGGGAGGGCAGGAATAGGGAGCAGGAAGAGGGAGGGCAGGAAGAGGGAGGCCAGGAATAGGGAGCAGGAAGAGGGAGGGCAGGAATAGGGAGCAGGAAGAGGGAGGCCAGGAAGAAGGAGGCCAGGAAGAGGGAGGCCAGGAATAGGGAGCAGGAAGAAACAGGGTAGGAAGTGATAGATCAGGAAGAGAGAGCTGCATTAGTTGATCAATGAATTAGTTGACGGATAGAAAATTGACCTATTAAGTGTGTGTGTGTGTGTGTGTGTGTGTGTGTGTGTGTGTGTGTGTGTGTGTGTTTTCCTTCCTCAGGCTGAACACACTGTTTTCCTCATCGAGTCCATCAGCTGCGGTGTCGCCTCATTCTCCAGGTGTTAGTCTGTACCCGGCCCGTATGCAGCCTGTCCGGGGCCTGGTCTAATCCCTGGTGCTCCTTCTCTCCCACCACCTCCTCCTCCCTCCTTTCCCTACCCTCCTCCCCCCTGCCCCCTCCCTCCATCCTCACCCCCCCCCCCCACCCCTTTCACCACCACGCACACGCAGCCAGACTCCCAGTGTTTAGTCCGGACCGGTGGCCTGGCTGGCTGCCCCCTACAGGTGGATGAATGAAGACCCCATTCAAGAGCCCAGCGGCCCCGCGGCCCCGAGCGGACGGGGGTGAGTTCCCGGAGCAGAGGAAAGACGATTACTACGACTCCCATGGTGCATTTCACTAAATACCGTCCAATCACAGAGCTTCACTAACGGCGAAAAAATAACATTGTTTCAGAAACTTGAAACAACAGTTAGATGTTCTGACTCTGCTGACCTCTGACTGGATTCTTCTCCATAGTAACAGCAGCTGAGGCTCATGGGTAATGTAGTGTAAAGTGTAAATACCTGAAACTGGTGGTGAGAACTTAGACCTGCAGAAGATGTCTGAGTTTACAGATAATTCAAGTGTTGAAATATTCAACATGGAACTAACTCATGACTGACTCACTAAACACAGGCATCAGTTTTAAAGATGAAAGATTTTAAAGTTCACTGAAGGTCAAGTCAGCGTCTGACAGCTGATCACATGACACAGACCCTCTGAACTGACCTCAGAGGTGAGAGCGTCCTTGAACGCACCACCGGTCAGTACGACACTGAATGTGTATGTTTGTGTTTCAGGACATTCAGGCGTGTCTGCAAACATGATGAAGAAGAAGAACTCGCACAAGTAAGTCAGTTTGTACATGTGTCTTTTCATATCGTACCTTTTTAAATAATAAATAGGTTTCTTTAGGTTCCTCTTTCTCTTACCTTTATTCTCTTCTCTGTTTCATTTCATCCCTCCCTCCCTCCCTCCCTGCAGGAAACAGAGGACCAGTGTTGGTCCCAGTAAGACTCTGGCTCAGCCCAGAAGGAACATCGTGGGCTGCAGGATCCAGCACATCTGGAAGGAGGGCAGTAAGTTCCCTTCACTGCGATGTTTGGATGAACTGATGTTTTGTTCTTTAAATGTCATGAAGCAGTCTGAGTGTGTCCGTGTCTCTGCGTCCTCTCAGGTAAGTCGTCTCAGTGGAAAGGGACGGTCCTGGACCAGGTCCCCGTCAACCCCTCCCTCTACCTGATCAAATACGACGGTTTCGACTGCATCTACGGCCTGGAGCTGTACAGCGACGAGCGGGTGGTGGGGCTGGAGGTGCTGCCCGACAGAGTGGGTGAGGAAGGACACGTGTTCCTGAACGAGCTAATTAAGCTAAACAGGAAGCACAATTAATCAAAATATAATCGACATCTCAATATGGCCAAGGGAAATATCCAAATATCAGCAGCTGTGATTTAGTTAATGAAGGTGTCACATTGTTGTTCCTTGTTAGCATTAGCATTGTTAGCATTAGCATCCTACAGAGACGCCCAGGACTACAAATCATGTTCTCCAGACGTGAAGGAACAAGAACAACAAACACCTCGTCATCGTCGGTTAAAATATTTTCATGTGGTTCAGTTCTGTGGAGAACTGAAGTAGAAACTTTATTTGAAAGTCAAACAAACAAAAGCAGAAGTTTGTCACATCTGAAAAACTAGAAACAAACGCTTTGAGCTTTTTAGACATTACAGAAGTAGAGTCAGCTGATACTGAGCCAGAGGAGGCAGCAAGGAGCTGAGGAGTCTGGGTAATGAGGTTTTTACAGATGATGAGTAAATTTAATAAACAATCAGAACTGAACCTGTTTTTTCTCGAGAAGAGACAGAGGAGTGAACTGATCTCTCTCTCTCTCTCTCTCTCTCTCTCTCTCTCTCTCTCTCTCTCTCTCTCTCTCTCTCTCTCCCTGTGGTCGGCCCAGCTCCGGCCCGTGTCAGCGACTCGCTGCTGGCGGAGACAATGATCGGTAAAGCGGTGGAGCACATGTTTGAGACGGAGGACGGGCCGAAGGAGGAGTGGAGGGGGATGGTCCTGGCCCGAGCGCCCATCATGACGTCCTGGTTCTACATCACGTACGAGAAGGACCCGGTCCTCTACATGTACCAGCTGCTGGACGACTACAAGGAGGGAGACCTCCGCATCATGCCCGACTCCAGTGAGTTTTCATTATTGATTAATCAGCTGATTATTACAGTCAGAGCTGCAATTTTGTTTTCAGTTTTTCCGTCCGTCTCATTCTCATGGACACGATATCTAACGCCGAACACTCTAACACAGAAATTTGACGCAAACACTCACCTGGACTCAAGGATGAACTGATTAGATTTTAGGGGTCAAAGGTCAAGGTTACAGTGACGCCAGAAAACACTTTTTTCACACAGTAATTTAGACAGATTTTCACACCAATGGTTCATATTTAATGACTCTGGATAAACAGGATGTAAACTGGATCTAGTCTGAGTGGCGAAGGGATACGACCATGAGGAGGTGATTCTAGTTTTCATAGGATTAAGATAGTTTAGTGTTTACTGCTGTTGCCATGGTAACAACAGTCTCTCTCTCTCTCTCTCTCTCTCTCTCTCTCTCTCTCTCGTAGACGACAGCGTGACGGCGGAGCGGGAGCCCGGCGAGGTGGTCGACAGTCTGGTGGGCAAACAGGTGGAGTACGCCAAAGAGGACGGCGGGAAGCGGTCGGGGATGGTCATCCACCAGGTGGAGGCCAAACCCTCCGTCTACTTCATCAAGTTCGACGACGACTTCCACATCTACGTCTACGACCTGGTCAAGACCTCCTAAGACCAGAAAAGACCTGGTTCCAGGACATCCCCAGAAAGACTTTACCAAGTCCTGCCTAGATCCACCAAACACCCCCCACCCCCCCACCCCCCCCATCCCCCATCCCTGCCCCCCCCAGTGAAGAAAAACCACAGCGAGGGTTTGAAACATCCTGAGACTCACCACGGTCTGTGGAGACGCCTGAGACAGATGAGATCCACTCTTCACTCTTTTCTTTGATGAAGCGCCTTAAACACAGGACCAGATACAACCCCCACCCCCCCACCCCCACCCCCACCTCCACCTCCACCCCAGGTTCAGACTTAAAACCTCCACCCAGCTCCGAGTCTTGAGACCAGAGTCGTTCATCGTTCATCACTTCAGACTCCAGCAGTCCCTGACGCCTGTGAGATTCACAAGAACAGAAATGTCGCTGATCCAGGTTCGGTGAGAGGACACAAAGACCTCCTCCCCCTTTTCCTGAAACCCTGTCAGACCGTCTGAGACCTCCGTGGCGTGAGGGAGGGGGGGCGCGCAGGTCTGAGTCTGCCGGGGTTAATGAAGGGACGGGACTTCAGGATACAGGAACTCTGAAGCTTCATCTGGTCTCCATCTGCATTTAGAGAAGGTGAACTTGGACCTGGGGAGCGTGTGTCCAATCACAGAGCATTTATTTACTGACCCCGCCCCTATACACGTCACCTGTTGACAAAGAAAGACGCTGATTGGACGCTGTGTATAAACAAGAGAACACAGACTCTCTTTTCTTTTATCATTTTGTCATTTTCCTGTCTGTGGTGATTCCTACATTACCCATAATGCCTCTGCATCAGACGGCGGCAGAGGCTCAGGTGTCAGGTGGACGTGCTCGTAGAGAAACGGCACCGTCGGCCTCGAGGTTCAGGAGCAGCGTTAATGAGACTAATTAGTCTGATGTTTGTGAATCATCCAGCTGTTTCTGCTGCAGCCTCACTTCCTGAATTTCAACATAAAAGTCTGATGTTTTTACGCCTCACCAACATTTTTATATTTGTGCCAAAAAGACGTGTTTATGAAAACGTTCCCGCACATTAAACGTGTTCCCTGAAGGTCTCATGGATCCTGGTCCAGATGAGACCAGTGAAGTCCTCCAGTGTGTGAGAGAAGAAGAAGAAGAAGAGTCACATCAGTTATTGATACTTTGTGTTTTTAACCAAACTTATTTAACATCTGTCAGCAGTGTATAAACATTTAATAAATATATTTAAATTCAAACACATGACAGGTAACAGCTGTTCAGAAACATCAACTTTAAAAAGTAAAATGTAGGTATTCAAATGCAAAAACTTTCAAAATAAAAGCAAAATAAAAATTATTTCAGATATTTAGATATTTGACAAGTCTTTCTTTTATTATGTCAAACATGAATAACAGCTAAATTGTTTATAACACAATAATGTAGTTGTAGACAATTATAGTTTCTATGATTCCAGCTGTTTCACTAACAAACACATGAATAGAAATCAATAGAAACCAGTTATAGATGAACACGCTGCTTCTAAATGTTAAATAAGGGGTTAAAATAATCTCCTCCCTCAGACAGCTGATGAACACACTGAGGCTGCAGCTCTTCACACTTCCTGTTCTCAGTCACATCTGTCCACATGTTGGTATCAGCTGCCTCTCACATCAGCTCGTCCTTAGATTTCCTCTCTGCTCCTCTGTGCTGTGTGAGATGTACGGTGGCCCTGAGAGCTCAAAACACAAACGACTTCAGAGAACACCTTCGACCCTCAGGGCCACCGTAGGTTCTCCTGTTAGCAGCAGAAGCTCGTGGCTGCAGCTCCACTGATGATGATGATGATGATGATGATGATGATGATGATGATGATGATGATGATGTTGTTGTTTGTAAGATTATTGTTTTTATCTCTGCTGACAAATCTCTCTCTCTCTCCTTTACAATTATTTTACAGCTGCTCATAAAAGTTCCGTTCATTTCTCAGCTGTTCATTCATTCATTCATTCATTCATTCATCCATCCATCATAACTGATCAGAAAATGAATCTGCAGCTGTTCAGGTCGTTGTTTACACAAACACTGATTATTTTCTGGGCTGCTGTTCAGACACAACAAACTTCTGATGTGATCAACTCGGCCGACAGGAAGTTGCTGTTCTTGTTTTAATTTAAATTTTTACTGTTTTCAACAATAACGATTCATTGATTAATGTAAAAATTGAATCGGCAGATTAACTCACAGTGAAAATAATCGTTAACGTTACAAAGAAGGACTTCCTGTGACGTCGTCTGGTCCTGGAGCGCAGAGGTTTTTCCAGTAACAGGTAGAAATGCTCACCTGGTCTTCGCCCTCCAGGTCCTGGTCTAGAGGACTGTAGGTCCTGACGGGCGCTGTCATGAACATCCAGGGGGTGTCGGACTCTCTTATTAACCTGGGTGTTGTTGGGAATGTTACCCACAATGCATCTGTCTTCAGGCTGATGAACCATGGGACGTTTAGACCGTAGTGAGCCTCCCGAGTGGTGGGAGGGAGGGAGGGAGGGAGGGAGGGGGGGGTGACACCAGAGTCTGGGTGGATCTTCAGCCTCCATGATGTGGACATGAGTAGTTGTCTGTTCAGGAGCCGACACGCCGTTCGTATTTTACAGAAAAACATTGATCTGTAGTGAGTGTGTGTGAGTGTGTGTGTGTGAGTGTGTGTGTGTGTGCTGTCGATCAGCCCCTGTTCGGAGCAGTGTTGTTTTTGCATGCTTATATAGCTCAGTGTAAATCGATGTGAGTTGCATGTCCGTGTAGTTTTCAGTTGTTCGGCTGGTTCTGTCTGTCGTGGCTTTGGGTGCCTTTCATTTGGTTTCTCTCTCCTTTTTGTTCCCTGTTATATTTTGTACTGAGTGTCCCAGAGGCTGGGAGCATTTTTGGGTTATTGAGCAAAAAAATAAAATAAAAAAAACAACAAAAAAATCCTCCTACAAACAGAACTGAGCAGTTATCATCAGGTCGAACAGCAGGAACCTGTGAAGAGGTCGTGTTCTGTTTTTGGGCGGATTGTCCCTTTAAGAGTCGAGTGCCAACTACAGATGCCAGTGTTGTACAGCAGTGAAAAGCTCACACTATTTACTAAAATAAACCATTTCTCTGTTTTTTTTCACCGGTGAGTCTCAGTTATTTCAGTTTTCACCAGCACACACGTCCACAGCTGCAACGACCACTCGACCGTTATTAATCTGCAAATATTTGAATAATCCAAGAATCATTTTAGGACATTTTTAAGCATAAATCTCAAACATTCTCTAGTTCCAGTTTCTCGTGTCAGAATTTGATGCTTTTCTTTGTCGTTTATCTCAGTAAACTGAACGTAGACGAGAGCAGAATAGAATATAAAAACCTTTATTATACAAAATATACAATGAAATTAGGAGCGCTGCTGCTGCAAACAGAAAACAGGTTAAGACAGACAAAAGAATAATAAAATACAAGAATTTTGCAGTTAAAATATGATAAATACTTTCAAAGAATAGAAAAGTGATTTGCTGAGTAAGATATTAATACAGTGAATATTGCTGTTAAAATAATATATTATAGTGATCCGTTAAAATAGGTCAGCAGATGACAGGGTGACATCGTCTGAAGAAACAAGCTCTGATTGGAGGAGAAAAGAATCACTGTCCTTTTGGAGGTAGATGTATATTCAGCAGGTTTGGTGATTAATTAAAAAATAAATCTTATACATTTCTTTGGTTGAGAGTAAAATAAAAGTAAGAAAAAGAAAGGTGTAATACATAAAAGCCAGTTATTAGGAAAAGTGTTCCAGCAGCTTACAATTAAAATTAAATAATGATATTAATAATAATGATAACCTCAGTTTATAAATGACTGGATGATTAGATTAAACAGATGATCAATTTAATTGAAATAAATACAAGTAAACAGTGCAGCTCCAGCTGTCGTGATCCTGCTCTGTAGATATAAAAACTGATCTCAGTACAGAGAAACTGTTGTAAGTTGATAGATAGATAGATAGATAGATAGATAGATATTTTATTAATATAATCATTTATAATATAGTTTTGTAACAGTGCACCAGGTGTCGCTGTAACTTTTAGTTTGACAGCGGTTACTCCCACAATGCACCTCTTCATTGGAGACTCCTAAACTCCTTACTCTTCAGCAGCAGCAACACCAGAGCAGACGTTCGGACATGTGACGTCATGTCGATTGATTGTCTGTAATTCAACTTGACGGGGAGATGAACTAATGAAAGTTGTGTCAGTAAAGTTGTGACACCGCCAGTCAAAGAGGTGGAGAGGAGGAACAGGTTGTGTCAGCGCCATGTTGGAAGTCTGATCCTTCGGTTCATGCAAATGATGATTGGTGCGTTCACGGACACTCCGTGAAAGGTGCAGCCCTCACTTGTTACGCTATGCGCCTCAGCCCTTCTGATCCTGAACCGGACACTCGTTCAATATTTGTAATAGACTTAAAAGAAAACAACATATAGAGATATAACATAGGTTCTTCTGTATAGACTCGATGTAAAGTTTTAATTAAATCACTATCGAAGCGTAGGTGACAAACTTCTAATGACGTCATCTTTGCAGAAATGAAACTTCACAGTTTCATTAGAGAGAAATCCAGTTCAAGGTGGAAACACTCAGTCAAGGTGTTGATCATTTCACTCATCACGTGTCTTGTATTATATAAAAACATCATATGGACGTTAACGAGGTGAAACACTTGATTTCCAGTTTGAATGGAGTTACTATGTTTAAGATAGAAGGAGATACGAATAAAAACATGGAATAATAGTTTAAAGTTTTGGAACCTGCGAAGGACATATATGTATGGGATGCCATTTTAATCAATATTAAATAAATACATACATTAAATTATGAAAACAGCAATGAAATAAATCCTGAAATTTAATAGATAAGGTAATAAATGTAGAAATTAATATATAAATATAAATTGGTCTGACACAGTGAAATGTGGAATGAGGAAATAAAAGTCTCCGTAAATAGATAAATGTGGAATCATAAAATAAAATCCCCCTGAAATGAAATAAAAAGCTATTTATTTAATTATATATTTATTGATTCTTTATTTATTTATTGACTCACTTATATGTTCAGATTTACGTTTATTTATATATTTCTACATTTACTACCTAATCTAATTATTTTAGGATTTATTTATTTATTTATTTATTTAATATTGATTAAAATGGCATTTCATAATATAGAGGGATTTCGTTTGCAGCAATCCCACCTAACAAAAAATAAAATTTATTTTTCCTTCCGATAGTCCCACACTTTGCTGCGCACATCGAAAAGTATCGCGATATTTCCTCACGTTGACTCACGACCCCGAGAATCTCGTTCAGTCACGCAAACAGAGATGGCCGCTCCCTGAACGTCCATGTGGCTTCGCAGACAGAAAAACTCCTCGGTAATTTAACGTTAACTAATTTCCCGTGAGTAAAACGAGCAGCGGACTCTGCGCGGGAGCTGAGAGCGGCTCCGCGAGGACACGAACATGCAGTGCGACGACGTAAGTGTCTTAAATTAGCATGTAGCTGCTAACGTGCTCCGGTACGTCGTTAGCTAACTATTTTATATTCTCTTTCCTCTGATGTTCAGCACCAGGATTAATTACTGAACTTTAATTATCTTTATCAATTATATCAGGTCAGAAGTTTCATGTTAAAATGTCACTAAAGCAACACGGACAGTTTTTCTGGTGACACCAAACGCCATTTAATAATGTGTTTTTAAGGTTTCCTGGCTCCTCTGTAAATACACAATTATTATGTGTAGATTTATCTTCTTCACCTACATGTGCTATTTATTAATAATGTGTTGACATGTAATACAACAGTACAGTGACGTGTGTCCTGAATCTCTGTGTGGACAGTTGCTTTATAAGTGTTTTATTCTCCATTAAAAATGAAGTTGAATTCAAATATTTTGACCTTTTACAGCAGGATTGATGTAACTCACATTATTATGTTATTAGTGAAATCTTTAACTAAAGATTGTTAATCTTTAGTTAAAGATTAATCTACCAATTATCTTTTGATGAACAGTTTGATCTATTAAACATCAGAAAACAAAGAACATGTCCATCACTGTGATCTCTATAAATGTTTTGTCTTGTACGACAAATGATGAAAATACAGTTTATTATTATAACACCAAGAAAAACAGCGAAGTGTCGACCAATCATTGCATCTTCTAATAATAAACTTTATTTAAATACCACTTTTCTTAACAAGGTTACAAAGTTCTTCACAGAAAAAGGGGAATTAAGAACAAAAGAAAAACAAACGCATCATAAAACACAAGTTACACAAAAACATAAATTGTATCATGGGAAAATAAAACACATGTCAAACATGGGATTAATTAGTCCTTGATATCTTATAACCCACTAATTGCTTCAGCGCTGTCATCAAGTAGATTAGATGAGAAAACTCCAAGAGTTGATCAACAGAAGATAAAGATACAAGACAATTCTGATCATTAATTAATAATCTATAATGATATTTTAAAGAGTCTCTAGTTCCAGAGACTCAAACATGAAGATGTACAGTTCAATTCAATAAACTGAATTTGACTCTGAAAACAAACCAAAACATTGATAGTGAGTGTGTTTACATGTGCATCATGGTTATGATTGGCTTGTTGAAATATATCTGTTTTTTGTGTTGCACTGGCATTATTGATTATTTTCATTATTGATTAATCAACTCATTTGTTTCTGCTTCCTGCAGGTGATCTGGGACATTATTGGAAACAGACAGTTCTGCTCCTTCAAAGTCAAGTAAGTGTCAAACTGAGCTACTCACTCACTCACTCACTCCCGCCCTCACTCACTCACTCACTCACTCACTCACTCCCGCCCTCACTCACTCACTCACTCACTCACTCACTCACTCCCTCCCTCCCTCACTCCCGCCCTCACTCACTCACTCACTCACTCACTCACTCACTCACTCACTCACTCACTCATTGTATGAGAGTTGTCATGTGCAGTAGCTCAGAGTTAGAGAATATCTCGGTGTCTGTGCTGCAGGTCAGGACTGACACAGTTTACCAGACAGACATTTACAAAAACAACCTGTTGGTTTTCATCTGGAAAATTCTGATGGTTCCGACAATTTGGAAGCGGTTCTCTACTGGATCCGGTTCTTGATGCGTGGCCACAGTTCAGCATCTTGTAATGGCTCTTTCCTCAGTCCAGTAGAACCTTTGGTAGAACAGAGTCTGAGAGGAACGTTTCAACACGTGGCCGATCCCTGACATGAGGAACTGAGGAACTACCCAGTGTCAGTGAGGTGTTCCTAATAAAGTGCTCACTGACTGTAGAAATCAACCCGTGAAATGTGAAAATAAACATTTTTTTTAAATAGAAGAAAAAATAGATAAATAAAATAAAACCAGGGTACATAAATAAATTCACAAATAATAATTTATTCAGCAGGGAGACCGATTCCATAATTAACCAAAGCTTATTAATTACTCTTTTTGTTGTTTATTAAACCGAGTGATTTGATTTGAGACTTGAAATTCTAGGAGAAAAAGGGAAAATGAAGGAGTTGATTTGGCAAATTTTTGTTTGTGGATAAAGAATTTAGCAATTAGAAGGATGAAGTTAATGAGATATTAACTTGGATTCTCATAGTAACGGATGATATGTTTAAAGTTGAAGGAGTAGAGAGAAAAAATGAGACGCCAGATCTCCGAAGCTTCTGGGACAAAACCAGATGTTTGCTGTTAGTGATCAGGTCTGTCAGACGATGATGTCAGCGGATGACATCATCCAGGTAACTCTCTCTCTCTCTCTCTCTCTCTCTCTCTGTTCAGGACGAAGAGTCAGAACTTCTGTCGTAATGAATACAACATCACAGGCTTGTGTAACCGCTCGTCGTGTCCGCTGGCCAACAGTCAGTACGCCACCATCAGAGAGGAGAAAGGTGACGCCCGTCAACATCCTGCTCATGTTTTCATGTGGTTTGCTTCATGTGTTCATCAGATGGTTTGTAGAATCACTTCTTCTGAGTGATCCGTGGCTGAAACAGGAGGAGGAAGTGATGGAGTGAATGAGTGAGTGACGGCTGTGTTTTCTCTGCAGGTCAGTGTTTCCTCTACATGAAGGTGATCGAAAGAGCAGCTTTTCCCGCCAAAATGTGGGAAAAGGTGAGTTTGAACCAATCAACACACAGAAACACAGCTGCAGGTCAAAGCTTCAGATGGTCAGAGTGAAGTTCCCTTAAGGAAACTTTAACTCAGACTTTTAGGGAAATCTTAACTTAAGGTGTTTTGATCAACCGTTTTTATCTTAATGAAACTTTAAGTTAGACTTTAATATAAAAAATGCTGCATAAAAAACCTTAAGTTAAGATTTCCTTAAAGTCTCAGAAGGATGGGAACCTCTACTTCAAACGGTGAATGTTAAGTTATAATTGTGTGTGTGTGTGTGTCTGCAGGTGAAGCTCAGTAAGAACTATGAGAAAGCTCTGGAACAGATCGATGAGAACCTGATCTACTGGCCTCGCTTCATCAGACACAAATGTAAACAGAGATTCACCAAGATCACACAGTATCTGATCCGCATGCGCAAACTGGTCCTGAAGAGACAGTGAGTACAGCCGACACACGGCCTACACACAGCCGACACACGGCCGGCACACAGCCGACACCCGGCCGACACACGATCGACACACGGCCGACACACGGCCGACACACGGCCGACACACGATCGACACACGATCGACACACGGCCGACACACGGCCGACACACGGCCGACACACGGCCGACACACGGCCGACACACGGCCGACACACGATCGACACACGGCCGACACACGGCCGACACACAGCCGACACACGGCTGATCCAGTGACATAATCAGCTGTTCTGATAATCGAAGGGTTTTGAACTTTTTGTCGAACAAAATAAAACGTTAGAAGACGTCGACGTTGTGTAAGCGACATTGTTTTCTGATGTTTCAGAGACTGAATGATTAATTGTTTAATCAAGAATAATAATTTGCATATTAATCAATGATGAAACTGATCAATAGCTGTGTGAAGCCTGAGCAGAACAAATGAAGCTCAGGGTGAGAGTCAGTGGACTCTTCAATGTGTGTCTTTCTTTTGATCTGAAAAAGAGAAACTAGTCCGACAGGTTGAATCAGAAAATCAACATTTTACAAAAACACGTTGTTGTTGTTGTTTATGAACGTGTTTCTGTCGGTGTGTAAGAAGTGCAGGAAGTACAGCCCTTCAAAATAAGAGGAGAACAGGAACACATTGATCTTTAGTATGAGCTTCTCTCATCACGAACCTGGATCAATCCAAACTGTCGCAGCTTGTTGTGGAGACTGAACCGTCACCTGTCAGGCGAAGGTCCAGTGATGTCATCCAGGAAGTCAAACAGGAAGTCCAGACTGATATTTGGGACTGACTGTTTAACATCTGTTTTTCTTTGTTCAGGAGGAAGCTGGTTCCTCTGAGCAGGAAGGTGGAGCAGAGAGAGAAGAGGAAAGAGGTGAGTTGACTCCACCTGTTGTTTCCTCGTCACATGATCACACTCGCACTTCTCAGGTGTGCTCACCTGTCGTTCTCCCGCCTTGTTGTGTTTGTAGGAGAAAGCTCTGATCGCCGCTCAGCTGGACAACGCCATCGAGAAGGAGCTGCTGGAGAGACTCAAACAGGGAACGGTACGACTTGTTTCTTGATCCTTAACGAGTCTCTGCCACTAAAACCTGAATCTGTGACTTAATTAAAAGTTTTTCTGTTTTCAGTACGGAGACATCTACAACTTCCCCGTCCACGCCTTCGACAAAGCTCTGGAGCAGCAGGACGACGAGAGCGAGTCCGAGTCTGAGGAAGAGGAGGAGGGGGAGGAAGAGGAGGATGACGAGGTGACGGATGAAACTCGTCACACACAATATGTGAGTGTGTCGGTTTCCACAGACTCTGATTGGACAGTTTGTGTCTCCTCTGTCTGCAGGACGTCGGGAAGAGAGAGTTTGTAGCAGAAGAAGAAGTGGAGGAGAGCGACCTGAGCGACTTTGAGGTAAATCACCTGTGTTGTGTCAGAGGTCAGAGGTCAGAGCAGGTTCAGGAGGGATGTGAAGGGTCAGTGGCGTTTAAAGGAGGAAGTGTCCGTTTTCAGACGAATGTGAAGGACGAAGTCAGCGTCCGCCTCCAGAATATTCTGATGATCACTGAAGCATCAAGATCATAATTAACTGTTGAAGATTTTCTGCTTCGGTGTCTGACGTCATAATAAACTGGATCCAGACAAATCAAACACAGACTGTGACTGTTACACCAGGAACACGCTGCTTGCGTTGCGTGAGCGTGGCGGCTGATGTCGACGTTTCTGACAGAAAACTTCAGTAAAATTCAGACTAGACAGACGCATTTTTTATTTAGACAAGTTTTATGTGATGTTGCTGGTATGATGTCACTATGACATCAGCAGGTATTTTCTCTGTCTGTTTCTGCTGCGTCACGCTAAATCTCTAGATCATGTGACGCAGCCTCGAGGCGAGTGTCTCGCTCCAACCTGTCGACATGAAAACCAAGACGCTCCACAGCTCTCTGAATTCATCCGTTGCACAAAGCAGTTTAGTTCTTGACTGTCTTAAGCCGGACTGTGGCACAATTAATTCTGAGTAAATGAAGACTTTTTTCAAAATAAAAGTTTTAAAAATGGCTGAACGATGAACCTCATCCAACCACTCAGCTTCGTTAGCAAACACAAATTATGCTAATTATGTTATGCCATGTTTTCCTGTTTTTTTGTTGTTGGGTGCTACTGGTCAGCGCAGGTGTCACTGATTGTTACCATGGTAACTTTGGTCTTAGACCTGTGTCAAATGTTTTTCTTAAAATGAGTCAGTCTTTATTTTAGTGAAACAGTCTGAAGACACTGGCAGACTGACATCTCTCTGTGAAAATACTAATAAACTCATCAGTAAATAATTTGAGTCTTAAATGTGAAACCTGCAGAAACTGATACTGTGGTGAACAGTTTTATTGACCCAATGATTAATTGATCAATTTTGAAAATAATTAGTAGATCATTTAGTAGTAGCAGCTTTTTTCTATATAAACATCTGACGTCGCCTCCTGTTGTTTTATAGACAAAAAACAACTGTTTCTTTTTTAAGAAACAAACAAGAAATCTAACGTGACACCTGTTTGAACTTCTCTTCTCTCAGGAAATGAACAATCTGAAGACGAGCAGTGACGAGGAGGAGGAGGAGTCGAGTGAAGAAGAGGAGGAGGACGAGAAGGAGATGGAAATGGAGGTGGAGAAAAAGGCCCCCAGGTCTAAAGGCAAATCTCCGGCTAACGGAGCAGCAGCAAGGAAGAAGCGAGCGTACGTGGAGATCGAGTACGAGCAGGAAACAGAGCCCGCCTCCAAGAGCAGAACCACGTCGTGATGTCAGCTGTCAATCAAACCATGAGCAGAGACTCTGTCGAGGACCCGATCCTCCTCCCACCGCCACCCTCAACCGAATCCCTCTGGATCACATGTGCTCAGGAGGTGGTTTCCCATCACTCCCTCTGTCTCTGTTCATATTGACAGTGACGTGTAAAGTTTTCTCGCAGGATGTGGTCTCAGGTCTCTGGTCCTGTCGGTCTCTGAACCAGCGTCCAGTGAGGACCGGGGTCTGGATTTGAGTCCTCTTCAGTTTTCATGATTTGCAAACGAACTTGTGAATAAATCAGCTGCTTTCTATCTGTTAGAAATGTTTCATAACTCTTGAATATTTGTATGTGAAGTCGACGTATGAACGTCACCTTCACTCAGGTGGTGAAGTGAATGAAAACACTGACCTTTAATTAAATGACATGAATAAAAACATTTCGGTTTCATGTGTCTTCATTGTGAACGTACTTTACTATGTTTTTATGACGTTTTTATGACTTTTTAAATATCTTTCATGCCTTATTGTACAGTTACTTTTTTAGGACTTTTTATGCCTTACTATACTATGACTTTAAAGGTTTTTATTCCATACTATACTATGACGTTTTATGCCTTACTATGTAATTTTTATGACTTTTTATGCCTTACTATGTAATTTTTATGACTTTTTTGTACCTTACCCCATAATCTGTCGTTTTTATGACGTTTTATACCTTGCAATACTATGATGTTTTTTTGACTTTTTATGACTTTTAATGCCTTACTATATAGTGTCGTATTTTTGACTTTTTATGCCTTACTATACTATGAAGTTTTATGCCTTACCATACTATGTAGTTTTTTTGACTTTTTATACCTTTCTATACCATGACGTTTTTTTTTTTTTTAAAGTATATTTTTTTGGGCTTTTTATGCCTTTAATGGACAGCACAGTGGAGAGTGACAGGAAACGGGGAGGCAGAGAGAGGGGGAATGACATGCAGTGAAAGGCCGTCCGATGCGGGATTTGAACCGGGGCCGACTGCAGCGAGGACTGTAGCCTCTACACATGGGGCGCCTGCTTAAACCACTACGCTACACAACGCCCCATACCATGACGTTTTAATGACTTTTTATGCCTTACTATACTATGACTTTTTTTGTACCTTACCATAATCTGTCGTTTTTATGAAGTTTTATGCCTTACTGTACTATGACTTTTTATCACTTTTTATGCCTTACTATAGTATGAAGTTTTTATGACTTTTTATGTCTTACTATAGTATGTCGTTTTTATGACTTTTTATGCCTTACTATACTATGAAGTTTTTATCACTTTTTATGTCTTACTATACTATGACTTTTTATGCCTTATTATACTATCTAGTTTTTATGACTTTTTATACCTTACTATACTATGACTTTTTTATACCTTACCATAATCTGTCGTTTTTATGAAGTTTTATGCCTTACTATACTATGTCATTTTTATGACTTTTTATGCCTTACTATACTATGACCTTTTATACCTTAACATGCTATGACGTTTTTATGACTTTTTATGCCTTACCATACTATGACTTTTTATGCCTGACTATACTATGTCATTTTTATGACTTTTTATGCCTTACTATACTATGACCTTTTATACCTTAACATGCTATGACGTTTTTATGACTTTTTATGCCTTACTGTACTATGACTTTTTATGACTTTTTATGCCTTATTATAATATATCGTTTTTATGACTTTTATGCCTTACTATAGTATGAAGTTTTTATGACTTTTATGCCTTACTATACTATGACTTTTTTGCACCTTACCATAATCTGTCGTTTTTATGAAATTTTATGCCTCACTATACTGTGACTTTTTATACCTTACTATACTATGTCATTTTTATGACTTTTTATGCCTTACTATACTATGACCTTTTATACCTTAACATACTATGACCTTTTTATGACTTTTTATGTCTTACTATACTATCTAGTTTTTATGACTTTTTATGCCTTACTATACTATGACCTTTTTATGACTTTTTATGTCTTACTATACTATGAAGTTTTTATGATTTTTTATGCCTTACTATACTGTGACTTTTTATACCTTACTATAGTATGTCATTTTTATGACTTTTTATGCCTTACTATACTATGACCTTTTTATGACTTTTTATGTCTTACTATTGTATGTCGTTTTTATGACTTTTTATGCCTTACTATACTATGACGTTTTTATCACTTTTTATGCCCTACTATAATATGAGTTTTTATGCCTTACTATACTATGACTTTTTATGCCTTTCTATGCCTTACTATACTTTGACTTTTTATGCCATACTATATTATGACTTTTTTTGACTTTTTATGCCTTACTATACTATGATTTTTTTTTGCCTTACCATACTATGATTTTTTTGTTTGTTTTTTATGCCTTACTATACTATGACTTTTTTTTTACTTTTTATGCCTTACTATACTATGACTTTTTTTGTTTGTTTTTTTTGCCTTACTATATTATGACTTTTATTGCCTTACTATACTATGACGTTTTTATGACTTTTTACGCCTTATTATACTATGAATTTTTATGCCTTAATATACTCTGACATTTTTATGACGTTTTTATGACTTTTCATGCTTTACTATACTATAAATTATTTTTGACTTTTTATGCCTTACCATACTATGACTTTTTATGACTTTTTTTGCCTTACCATACTATGATTTTTTTTTTGTTTTTTATGCCTTACTATACTATGACTTTTTTTTTACTTTTTATGCCTTACTATACTATGACTTTTTTGCCTTACTATACTATAAATTATTTTTGACTTTTTATGCCTTACTATACTATGATTTTTTTTTGCCTCACCATACTATGATTTTTTTTTTGTTTGTTTTTTATGCCTTACTATACTATGACTTTTTTTTTACTTTTTATGCCTTACTATACTATGACTTTTTTGCCTTACTATACTATGAAGTTTTTATGACTTTTTATGCCTTACTATACTATGACTTTTTTTGCATTCTATATACTATGACTTTTTATGACTTTTTATGCCTTACTATACTTTGACTTTTTTTGCCTTACTATACTATGACTTTTTTTTTAAACTTTTTATGCCTTACTATTTACTATGACTTTTTATGACTTTTTATGCCTTACTATAGTATGACTTTTTTTTTACTTTTTTTGCCTTACTATACTATGACTTTTATGCCTTACTATAGTATGAAGTTTTTATGACTTTTATGCCTTACTATACTATGACTTTTTTGCACCTTACCATAATCTGTCGTTTTTATGAAATTTTATGCCTCACTATACTGTGACTTTTTATACCTTACTATAGTATGTCATTTTTATGACTTTTTATGCCTTACTATACTATGACCTTTTTATGACTTTTTATGTCTTACTATACTATCTAGTTTTTATGACTTTTTATGCCTTACTATACTATGACCTTTTTATGACTTTTTATGTCTTACTATACTATGAAGTTTTTATGATTTTTTATGCCTTACCATACTATGACTTTTGACTTTTTATACCTTACTATACTATCTAGTTTTTATGACTTTTTATGACTTTTTATGCCTTACTATACTATCTAGTTTTTATGACTTTTTATGCCTACTATACTATGACCTTTTTATGACTTTTTATGTCTTACTATTGTATGTCGTTTTTATGAAGTTTTTATGACTTTTTATGCCTTACTATACTATCTAGTTTTTATGACTTTTTATGCCTTACTATACTATGACCTTTTTATGACTTTTTATGTCTTACTATTGTATGTCGTTTTTATGACTTTTTATGCCTTACTATACTATGACTTTTTTTGCCTTACTATACTATGACTTTTTTTTTACTTTTTTTGCCTTACTATACTATGACTTTTTTTGCCTTACTATACTATGACTTTTTTTGCCTTACTATACTATGACTTTTTTTTACTTTTTATGCCTTACTATACTATGTCATTTTTATGACTTTTTATGCCTTACTATACTATGACCTTTTATACCTTAACATGCTATGACGTTTTTATGACTTTTTATGCCTTACTATACTATGACTTTTTATGACTTTTTATGCCTTACTATACTATGACCTTTTATACCTTAACATGCTATGACGTTTTTATGACTTTTTATGCCTTACTGTACTATGACTTTTTATGACTTTTTATGCCTTACTATAATATGATTTTTTATGTCTTATTATAATATATCGTTTTTATGACTTTTATGCCTTACTATAGTATGAAGTTTTTATGACTTTTATGCCTTACTATACTATGACTTTTTTGCACCTTACCATAATCTGTCGTTTTTATGAAATTTTATGCCTCACTATACTGTGACTTTTTATACCTTACTATAGTATGTCATTTTTATGACTTTTTATGCCTTACTATACTATGACCTTTTTATGACTTTTTATGTCTTACTATACTATCTAGTTTTTATGACTTTTTATGTCTTACTATACTATGAAGTTTTTATGATTTTTTATGCCTTACTATACTGTGACTTTTTATACCTTACTATAGTATGTAATTTTTATCACTTTTTATGCCTACTATACTATCTAGTTTTTATGACTTTTTATGCCTTACTATACTATGACCTTTTTATGACTTTTTATGTCTTACTATTGTATGTCGTTTTTATGACTTTTTATGCCTTACTATACTATCTAGTTTTTATGACTTTTTATGCCTTACTATACTATGACCTTTTTATGACTTTTTATGTCTTACTATTGTATGTCGTTTTTATGACTTTTTATGCCTTACTATACTATGACTTTTTTTGCCTTACTATACTATGACTTTTTTTTTACTTTTTTTGCCTTACTATACTATGACTTTTTATGACTTTTTATGCCTTACTATACTATGACGTTTTTATGACTTTTTATGCCCTACTATAATATGAGTTTTTATGCCTTACTATACTATAACTTTTTATGCATTACTATACTATAACGTTTTTATGACTTTTCATGCCTTACTATACTATGACTTTTTATGCCTTTCTATGCCTTACTATACTTTGACTTTTTATGCCATACTATATTATGACTTTTTTTGACTTTTTATGCCTTACTATACTATGATTTTTTTTGCCTTACCATACTATGATTTTTTTGTTTGTTTTTTATGCCTTACTATACTATGACTTTTTTTTTACTTTTTATGCCTTACTATACTATGACTTTTTTTGTTTGTTTTTTTTGCCTTACTATATTATGACTTTTATTGCCTTACTATACTATGACGTTTTTATGACTTTTTACGCCTTATTATACTATGAATTTTTATGCCTTAATATGCTCTGACATTTTTATGACGTTTTTATGACTTTTCATGCTTTACTATACTATAAATTATTTTTGACTTTTTATGCCTTACTATACTATGATTTTTTTTGCCTCACCATACTATGATTTTTTTTTTGTTTTTTATGCCTTACTATACTATGACTTTTTTTTGACTTTTTATGCCTTACTATACTATGACTTTTTTGCCTTACTATACTATAAATTATTTTTGACTTTTTATGCCTTACTATACTATGATTTTTTTTGCCTCACCATACTATGATTTTTTTGTTTGTTTTTTATGCCTTACTATACTATGACTTTTTTTTACTTTTTATGCCTTACTATACTATGACTTTTTTGCCTTACTATACTATGAAGTTTTTATGACTTTTTATGCCTTACTATACTATGACTTTTTTTGCATTCTATATACTATGACTTTTTATGACTTTTTATGCCTTACTATACTTTGACTTTTTTTGCCTTACTATACTATGACTTTTTTTTAAAACTTTTTATGCCTTACTATTTACTATGACTTTTTTTTAAAACTTTTTATGCCTTACTATTTACTATGACTTTTTATGACTTTTTATGCCTTACTATAGTATGACTTTTATGCCTTACTATAGTATGAAGTTTTTATGACTTTTATGCCTTACTATACTATGACTTTTTTGCACCTTACCATAATCTGTCGTTTTTATGAAATTTTATGCCTCACTATACTGTGACTTTTTATACCTTACTATAGTATGTCATTTTTATGACTTTTTATGCCTTACTATACTATGACCTTTTTATGACTTTTTATGTCTTACTATACTATCTAGTTTTTATGACTTTTTATGCCTTACTATACTATGACCTTTTTATGACTTACTATATACTATGACTTTTTATGACTTTTTATGACTTTTTATGCCTTACTATACTATGACTTTTTTAAAACTTCTTATGCCTTACTATATACTATGACTTTTTTTTACTTTTTATGCCTTACTATACTATGACTTTTTTATTTACTTTTTATGCCTTACTATACTATGCCTTTTTATGCCTTACTATACTTTGACTTTTTATGCCTTACTATATTATGACTTTTTTTTACTTTTTATGCCTTACTATACTATGATTTTTTTTGCCTTACCATACTATGACTTTTTTTGTTTGTTTTTTTTGCCTTACTATACTATGACTTTTATTGCCTTACTATACTATGCCGTTTTTATGACCTTTTATACCTTACTTTACTGTATCGTTTTTATGACTTTTTATGCCTTACTATACTGTGACTTTTTATGCCTTACTATACTGTCTAGTTTTCATGACTTTTTATGCCTTACTATACTATGACTTTTTATGCCTTACTATACTATGACGTTTTATGCCCTAATATAGTATGATGTTTTATCACTTTTTATGCCTTACTATACTATGTCGTTTTTATGACTTTTTATGCCTTACTATACTATGTCGTTTTTATGACTTTTTATGCCTTACTATACTATGACTTTTTATGCCTTATTATACTATCTAGTTTTTATGACTTTTTATGCCATACTATACTATGACTTTTTTATGACTTTTTATACCTTACTATAGTATTTCGTTTTTATGACTTTTTATGCCTTACTATCCTATGTCATTTTTATGACTTTTTATGACTTTTTATGCCTTACTATAGTATGACTTTTTTTTTTACTTTTTATGCCTTACTATATACTATGACTTTTTATGACTTTTTTTGACTTACTATACTATGACTTTTTTTTTACTTTTTTTGCCTTACTATACTATGACTTTTTATGCCTTACTATACTATGATGTTTTTATGACTTTTTATGCCTTTTTATGCCTTACTATACTTTGACTTTTTATGCCTTACTATATTATGACTTTTTTTGACTTTTTATGTTTTACTATACTATGATTTTTTTTGCCTTACCATACTATGATTTTTTTGTTTGTTTTTTATGCCTTACTATACTATGATTTTTTTTGCCTTACCATACTATGATTTTTTTGTTTGTTTTTTTTGCCTTACTATACTATGACTTTTATTGCCTTACTATACTATGACGTTTTTATGACTTTTTACGCCTTATTATACTATGATTTTTTATGCCTTAATATACTCTGACATTTTTATGACATTTTTATGACTTTTCATGCTTTACTATACTATAAATTATTTGTGACTTTTTATGCCTTACTATACGATGACTTTTTTTGCCTCACCATACTATGATTTTTTTTTGTTTTTTATGCCTTACTATACTATGACTTTTTTTGCCTTACTATACTATGAAGTTTTTGTGACTTTTTATGCCTTACTATATACTATGACTTTTTATGACTTTTTATGCCTTACTATACTATGACTTTTTTTGCCTTACTATACTATGACTTTTTTTTTACTTTTTTTGCCTTACTATATACTATGACTTTTTATGACTTTTTTTGACTTACTATACTATGACTTTTTTTGTTTGTTTTTTATGCCTTACTATACTATGATTTTTTTTGCCTTACTATACTATGACTTTTTTTTTACTTTTTTTGCCTTACTATACTATGACTTTTTTATTTACTTTTTATGCCTTACTATACTATGACTTTTTATGACTTTTTATGCCTTACTATACTATGACGTTTTTATGACTTTTTATGCCCTACTATAATATGAGTTTTTATGCCTTACTATACTATGCCTTTTTATGCCTTACTATACTTTGACTTTTTATGCCTTACTATATTATGACTTTTTTTTACTTTTTATGCCTTACTATACTATGATTTTTTTTGCCTTACCATACTATGACTTTTTTTGTTTGTTTCTTTTGCCTTACTATACTATGACTTTTATTGCCTTACTATACTATGCCGTTTTTATGACCTTTTATACCTTACTTTACTGTATCGTTTTTATGACTTTTTATGCCTTACTATACTGTGACTTTTTATGCCTTACTATACTGTCTAGTTTTCATGACTTTTTATGCCTTACTATAGTATGTCGTTTTTATGACTTTTTATGTCATACTATACTATGACTTTTCATGCCTTGCTATACTATGACGTTTTATGCCCTAATATAGTATGATGTTTTATGACTTTTTATGCATTATTATATTATGACGTTTTTTTGACTTTTTATGCATTATTATACTATGACGTTTTTATGACTTTTTATGCCTTACTATACTATCTATTTTTAATGACTTTTTAAGCCTTACTATACTATGAAGTTTTTATCACTTTTTATGTCTTACTATACTATTACTTTTTATGCCTTACTATACTATGACTTTTTATGATTTTTTATGCCTTACTATACTGTGAATTTTTATACCTTACTATAGTATGTCATTTTTATCACTTTTTATGCCTTACTATACTATGTCGTTTTTATGACTTTTTATGCCTTACTATACTATGACGTTTTTATCACTTTTTATGCCTTACTATACTATGTCGTTTTTATGACTTTTTATGCCTTACTATACTATGACGTTTTTATCACTTTTTATGCCTTACTATACTATGACGTTTTTATCACTTTTTATGCCTTACTATAGTATTTCGTTTTTATGACTTTTTATGCCTTACTATCCTATGTCATTTTTATGACTTTTTATGACTTTTTATGCCTTACTATAGTATGACTTTTTTTTTTTACTTTTTATGCCTTACTATACTATAACTTTTTTTGCCTTACTATACTATGACTTTTTTTTTACTTTTTATGCCTTACTATATTCTATGACTTTTTATGACTTTTTTTGACTTACTATACTATGACTTTTTTTTTACTTTTTTTGCCTTACTATACTATGACTTTTTGTACCTTAACATACTATGACGTTTTTATGACTTTTTATGCCTTACTATACTATGTCATTTTTTTGACTTTTTATGCCTTACTTTACTATGATGTTTTATACCTTAACATGCTATGACCTTTTTATGACTTTTTATGCCTTACTATACTGTCATTTTTTTGACTTTTTATGCCTTACCTTACTATGACGTTTTATACCTTAACATGCTATGACGTTTTTATGACTTTTTATGCCTTACTATACTATGACGTTTTATGCCTTACTATACTATGAAGTTTTTATGACTTTTTATGCCTTACTATACTATGACTTTTTTGCACCTTACCATAATCTGTCGTTTTTATGAAGTTTTATGCCTTACTATACTATGACTTTTTATCACTTTTTATGCCTTACTATTGTATGTCATTTTTATGACTTTTTATGCCTTACTATACTATGACCATTTTATGACTTTTTATGCCTTACTGTACTATGACTTTTTATGCCTTACTATACTATGAAGTTTTTATGACTTTTTATGCCTTACTATACTATGAAGTTTTTATGACTTTTTATGTCATACTATACTATGACTTTTTATGTCTTACTATACTACGAAGTTTTTATGACTTTTTATGTCATACTATACTATGACTTTTTATGTCTTACTATACTATGAAGTTTTTATGACTTTTTATGTCATACTATACTATGACTTTTTATGCCTTACTATACTATTAAGTTTTATGACTTATGTCATACTATACTATGACGTTTTTATGACTTTTTATGCCTTACTATAATATGATTTTTTATGTCTTATTATAATATATCGTTTTTATGACTTTTATGCCTTACTGTACTATGACTTTTTATGACTTTTTATGCCTTACTATACTATGAAGTTATTATGACTTTTTATGATTTACTATACTATGACATTTTTTATACCTTACCGTAATCTGTCGTTTTTATGACTTTTTATGCCTTACTATACTATGACGTTTTTATGACTTTTTATGCCTTACTATACTATGTAGTTTTTATGCCTTACTAAACTATCGAGTTTTTATGACTTTTTATGATTTACTATACTATGATATTTTTATGACTTTTTATGCCTTACTATACTATGAGGTTATTATGACTTTTTATGATTTACTATACTATGACGTTTTCTGCCTTACTATACTATGATATTTTTATACATTACCATAATCTGTCTTTTTTTATGACTTTTTATGCCTTACTATACTATGAAGTTTTCATGACTTTTTATGACTTACTATACTATGTAGTTTTTATGACTTTTTATGCCTTACTATACTATGAAGTTTTTATGACTTTTTATGCCGTACTATACTTTGTCGTTTTCATGACTTTTTATGACTTACTATACTATGTCGTTTTTTTTGACTTTTATGCCTTACTGTCCTATGTTGTTTTTATGACTTTTTATGCCTTACTTTACATGAAGTTTTATCTCTTACTATACTATGTCGTTTTTTTGACTTTTTATGCCTTATTATAACTTTTTTATGACTTTTTATGCCTTATTATAACTTTTTTATGACTTTTTTTGACTTACTATACTATGATGTTTTTATGACTTTTTATGCCTTACTATACTATAACGTTTTTATGACTTTTTATGCCTTACTATATTATGTAGTTTTCATGACTTTCTATGCCTTACTATACATGAAGTTTTATGCCTTACTCTACTATGACATTTATATGACTTTTTATGCCGTACTATACTATGTCATTCTTATGCCTTACTATATTATGAAGTTTTTATGACATCTTTAATGCCTTACTATAGTATGACATTTTTATGACAGTTTTTATGCTTTATTAACCAATTACTTTTTATGTCTTAGTATACTATGACATGTTCATGGCCTATTTAATGATTTATTAATGTGGATTGAAGTTGCAGATGAATTTAAAAGTAGCACAGGGACAAATATGATGCAGGCTCATCAGTGTAGATACAGTATATATACTTTATTTACAAATAACTGAATCCCCATGGTCGTACAATGAACAGGTACAGCGGAAGAAAATCATTACAGATTACCAATATAAATAGTCAAAGAATCATAAGAAGCATGTTACTTTAGCAGAAAGAAAATCAACAGACAGTACAGAACAAACATAACAATAAAATGTAAAGAGCACGTTTACATCAGCGAGCGCATCATTGTTCAGCCTGATTACAGCGCCCCCATCTGACTGATCACTATCATCATTTCAAACACTGTTTTTGCTTTAAACATACTAGCGTAGCAGATAACTGCACATTTCAGAAAAATCTTTCAAATGTGGACACAAATGCTAATCTTTGCACAAATCCTTTTTGGGTATTAATCTTTTGATAGAGTACATTGGCCACTCAAAGAGTCAAGATGGCCACTATTTCCGGAAAGAAATCTTACTTTTTGCGCCAAGTTAAGAGAATGTTAATGTTAAGTTAAGAATAATCTAGGTGTCTACAATGTAGAGGGCAAAATTGAATACACTGTAAAAACAAAAATGAAATGTAAATATTTCAGCAAAAAAGCTCGCTAACTAGTCTAGCGCTAGCTAGTTAGCCAATTTCAAGTGGTTAATGCGATTTTTCAAATTAATGGCCCCAGAGGGATAAACATATCAATTTTGGTGCTTGTATTTGAAAGATTATTCCAGTTATCTGCTGCACTATACTGAATCATTCGAAAACTTGTTCTCTTCCAAGGTTTTATCTTCATAAAAAGAAATGTAGCTGTTTATTTATTTAAAGATAAACTTTCTCTTTTTTGATAATATTTTACTCCCAGGTCACTGATTACATTTAGGAATTTGGCAACACTGGAATAAAATCAGAGAAAACATCTTTAAACTGAATTCATGATGTATTAGTGACTGCGCTGCGACAACACTGCCTCCTGCTGGCACTGCTGTAAACAGGCAGAAATCTGTCTCCTGTTCTGTATTAACTAACTTGTTTTTTTTTGTTTTATTTTTTAAATGAAATGCTTGCGTTTTCCTTTGGTGAGGGAAGCTTAAGGCGTTCGTCATAATAAAACGTGTTTTTCTTTATGAATCCAGTGACTTCCTGTTGATTTTTGAGACCCTTTGGTCCTGGACACTTGTTAAAATCTTTGAGTTAAATTTCAAAAACAAGGAAATGAACGAATCCTTCTTTCATTAAAAAACACCCCCAGTGCAGACGCAACGTGCAGGTTATTAAATGATGAAAAAGCAACAAAATGCCTGAAAACTTGGAAGTCAGATGTTTTGTTTTTTTTACAGTGAGGGAGGGGTTTCATTCATAAATCAAGCATCACAGTTAAAGAAGGCAGCTGTCCACCAATCAGAGGACAGCGAAGAGTAAAATCACACTGATTTCTCCCCATCAGACAGATCTGGACACAGTTAGAAACCAGATTGTGTGTTGAAGTGGTCCAGGACTCCTTGGTGAAGTCTGGACACGCCCACAGCAGGTTACTCTGGTTTAAAACTGAAAACACTGGATATGTACACGGGATCACCAGACCAGATCCTGAACCTTTGCACCACGGACGGGGAGATCGAAACGAACAGGGCAGGAAAATCACTGTTTCCATGAGACAGTCGCAGAGGAGACAAACATCACTGAAGAGTTATCTGCTGAATCAATAGTAAACACAAACTGATTTAAATAATTTATTTGTTTGTTTCCTCTAAACTGTGAACAATCATTTCTAACACAAATAAATTTAAAGTCAAATAACTTTTTATTTCAAAATATTTGAAGTTTTCCTTTTTTTTTTTGTAAAAGATAAATGTATTTCCACTAACAGGAAAAAAAACTTAGGAAAATATAAGTGATAAAAATTAAAATACAAAAGGTAAGTCAAAAATGTTTTTGTCAATATCATGATTTCACATTAATATGTTTATATTTTTATCATTCTGAAGTTTTCCTGTTTGTTTTTTTTTCTTTTCTTTAAAATTAATTTAAAAATTTACATTTAATTTCTAGTGGCTCATTTTATTTGGTTGTTTCTTTGAGCATGTTTCTTCATTGACATCAAACATAACATTACCCATTATTGTAACATGGAAATAAAACATGGCAGAAATGTATTTAATGTATTTGTTCGCTGAGAAAACTTGGGACAACAAACAAAACAATTTTAATTTATCCGCTAATTTATTGATATTCATTGTTTTTAAATTTTGATTTGTTAACTCAGTTTATCATATAATAATAAATACTTTGACTCATCAGATAGTCTGTTTGATGTTTGTCACTTATAAGAGAAAACAATTCTCACACTTAGTTTTTCTTTTAAATCTCAACATCTGCCCTGGTGTTAAAGCAGTATACTGTATATTACTTTATATTTGTATACAGTGCGTTTCCCTGCTGGAGAGCTACTGGACAGTTAATTCATTTAGTGTAAATCTGATCTTTAATCCATCATAAAGTTGAATCATCAGGTCAAAGCTGCAATAACCTATTTGTTTTTGAAACTGCATCAAATGAATAAAATTACATGTGCAACTTTAAAATATATATATATATATATATATATAAAAAAAAGGTAAAATAAAGTTTAGCAGAGCTGGACTGTCTGTGTTTCTGTTGTAACCCTGTTAGTGCTGGAATGCTTTTTAAGGAACAAAATTTACTGACCGACCCAGTTAGTCTGAGAGAACTGGTTCAGGATCACACGATAAACGCCATGAAATAGTTCAACGTATAAACGTTGATGACTGAAGGAAACTTCACAGCACTTCAGGATATCAAGGCTCTGGCATTTGGATCCAGATCTCACTTATAATTTCATATCCAAAATGTTCCTTAAGATATCTGTACAATTTTTTTCAAACTCTGATGCACAAATACTTTGTCTCCTAATTTTTGTAGCATTAACCAATATTCAGTTTAAGCAACAATTTAGTCGTAATGAACCAGAAATCATAGTGATGCATTCAAGTAAACTGTAACCCGGCCGAATGTTAAACAGAAAACTAAAATAAACAAAACCAGGAAGTAATAAATTAAAAGAATCTGCATCGCCTCCACTTGTGTCATTTTCCTTCCCTCAACACACACACTTAACCATGAGGGATGTGAAAAACAGCCACTAGGTGGAGCTGTGACATCAAAAATATATTGCATTTATATTTGATTAAAAAATACAAAAAAAAAAAAAAAAAAATTGAATAAAAATCTATCCTGAACTTGAGATCCACAGAGGGACCGATACTGACGATCTGGTTCAGGTAAGCCGGTTTTTCCTCATCAATCAGCTGCTGCATCCCTCCACAGAGTGATCAGTGTTCTCAGTTATTTTAAATTAAGTTATTTAGTTCAAATGTTTTAGATTTTTAAAAAAAGGCAAAGTGTGGAATTGCAGAGATGGTGAGGTTATTGGGTGGATTAAGGGTTCTTGTCTGTTTGTTAGGTCTTTAAGGGTCCACTAGGTTCCTAATGCTGGGGCCCTTACCCAGGACCCAAGTAGGGTTGGGTCCAGTGTCTTATTGTCCTCAGGTGCTTTTTGGATTTTATCTCTCTTTTTTGACCATTCATTTTTTATCTACATTGGATTCAAGTAAAGTTTCCACAGGTCAGATTCAGATCAGGTCCCAAGACCCATGAAGACTTGTAAAGTGTATGTTAACACTCAGCATATATCAGATCTTTTCCATAACTCCAGCTGGGATTAAAGGGGTGCTCCAGTGATTTAGACGTGGTCGGACGTGGGGCTGAACAACAAAATATTATCGAGACTGCGACATGGCCAGTGCAATTGTTTGATAAAGGTAAAAATACCATTATAAATGCAGCACATCAAAATAATTGCAAGATGATTTTTTGTTTTGCATATTGTTCAGCCCTCGTCGGACGACAAATGCAATGTCTGTCTGAAGCACAATCAGGCTTTTAGTATTGCACGTACATAAAATTGGGGAACTTATTAAAGAAATACGGGTCAAACCTGAAGCAGCAGCGATAGCCTGACTTTTAGTACATAATATGGGTCAAGCCCAAAAACCAAAGATCCTACAGTTTCCGTAAAGCCACTCGATAACGACTTTTGGTAGACCCACCCTGCCTGGTGACCCACTTCCAGTTTGTAATGCAGGCTTTCCGTCATTGTCTTGGAGTTCAAGCCAAATCACGTACATTGTCAAGGTTATTTATGACTTAAGAACTTAAGAAAGCTTCTGTAGAGGAGACATTACAGATAAGTATTTTCTGAGGCTGAGTGGTACAAATCCGATGAGGGTGACTGGACTGTAGCCAATAGAGTAAAAACACAGCTGGAAACCTGCAGACACACATTTGACCACAACAGCAACCTTTAAAATGCGTCTTCTGATCCACATTATCAACCTGGGCAATACTTATAGAACTGATTACATAATTAAATCAGACAGCGTGTTTGGAAACTCGAACAAGTGAGCAGAGGAAGAAATGTTTTCAGGAATCCGAGAGGCGAGTTCAGATGTCCAGGTCAATCTGTCATAGATTTTATGGTTTTGAAGCATTAATTTTAAAGACTTTTGTAATTGAACAACAAATGTATCACACATGTATAAGACAAAGATATGAATTTAAATCCAGAAGTTTATCTCAAAGAACGAACATCAGAACTGGGCATTTGGACGACCTGGAGCTAAAGCAGATCAAATATAACTAAACCTCAAGGTTTTATATTTAAAGATTTGGGCCGAAGGTGGTCCTTGATTTGGACTGAGATCCAGGCTCTGGATCTGTTCATAGGAATGTCCAGAGTTGGAACTTGGGTAATCCGACTTTTTGTATAACAGTCCAGATTAAGACTATAGGATTGTCCAAATTCAGGCATTGCATCTTTATTTTTCTCTACTGTATGGGTGTTTCATATTTGGGATGAAGGGGGTTCCAAATTTTGACTACCTTCACCTTTGGTTCAAAGGTAGGCCTGGGTGTGGGGTAACAGCAGTCCAGCTGGAGCCTGGGCTCTGCATGTGTCCATGGCGGTGTCCCTTTGGAACTAGGGTGATCTGCATTTTGGTGAAGGTGTAGATTAGATATACGCTGTAGACTGGTCTGGTTCTTTGAGTCCTGTACCTTTATGTGTCTCTTGGGATTTGGGTGTTTTGTCTCTGGGACAACAACAGTCCACACTTGAGGGACAACCAAGTCTGGACTACGGGCCGATGGGGCTCCAGACTGGGAAGAGACTGTGTCTGGCGGCTAGTGTAATCTTGGAAAAAAAGGGTTGTCTGTTGATGGTCTTAGAGATGTCCTATTGTGGGATTTGAACAGTCTTGGTTCGCCTACCTTTAGGTCAAACCTGCCAAGATGGCAATCGTGATTTGACCTGGGGTGGCCCTGCTTAAACCTGATCTCTCCATTGCAATGTCCAAATTAAGAACTAAGGCAACTCCCTTTAGTCCAGTTTTGGGCTGTAGGTTGGTTAAACGTTGAGCCTTGTACCTTTGTCTCCTGAGTTATCAGTGTTCCCCATTTGGGACCAGGGTAGTACCAAATTTGGATCAGACTCACTTGACCAGACTTGGAAGAGAAGCGGTCTGGAGGGTAGTCCAGCATTGAGGAAAAGGGTTGTCTGGTTATGGGTTTGGGGCTCTGAAAGCAGCCTCAAACTGGACATGAGACAGTCCAGCTTAAGGCTGGACTCTGGATCTCTACATAGTAATGTCCAGATATGGATTAAGACAGCCCATTTTGATGCAACCCAGATTTGAGTTGTAAGTTGGTCCAAATTTGAGATCTGTATTTTGACTTGTCTCTTGAGACAGGTGATTCACATTCTGGATGAAAGTAGTCCAAAATTTTGACAAACCTTTGCTTGAGTTGGACCAACAGCACTCCCAACTCGGCAGAGACTGTGGCCGGAGGATAATCCAGTCTAGGAAAAAAGGTTTTCTGGTGCAGGGATGTTAGATGTCTTATTCTGGTCTTAGAGCAGTCCAGACTGGCCCAGGTCTGGCTCAGGTGTGCCTGAATATGGGTTGAAGGCAGTCTGGATTGTGGATCCCCGGATCTAGAGTGGTCGGGTTTTATGCTGAAGGATTAAGAAATAAATAAATTGGGCAGACAATGATCCAGTTTAGGTCTAGGATGGTCTGGATTTGGGAGTTGTCCAATACTGGTCCTGATTCAAGGCTGGTCCAGATGTGGCACACTGAAATCTGGATAGTTGTAGATTTGGGTGGAGGATGTTTGGATTGGGTACTGTACTGTGGTCTGAATTGGACTGGTTGGACTATGCCACTGTTATGTTAAATGTAATCCAGCTAAATCCTGTTGGATGCACTCTGGACAGAAGGTGGACGTTAGTGCCTGGAGGAAAGGGGATCTCTGTGTACGTATCTGTCTCTGTCTGTCCGTTTGTCTGTTTGATGGGTCTGTAGTTTCTGTCTGAGGTTAGCAGCTGCAGCCCTCTTTAGCCGGCTGGCTGTCGGCGTTGAGGCGGCCTCCCTGTGGCGCTGACGGTTTGTGTTGGACTCCTGACTCGGCAGCGTTCAGGTCCAGACTGCCGTCTTGGATGTTCTGGTAGATCCTCTTTGCTGCCTCCAGGAAGGCCTCCTCCACATTCTCCCCTCTGAGGAAGACAAGGATCAAGATACAAACATACAGTTCAGTTCTTGTACATTAAGGACTTTAAGCTTTTAAAGCAAATTTAATTAAATAGTTTATATGGTTATATTTTTACTAAGACACCATTCTAGATGTGTGTGTGTGTGTGTGTACTTACGTCTTAGCACTGGCCTCTAGAAACAGCAAACCTGATTAACAACAGGAAGCAGAGATCAGAACCAGGCAGTCAGTCTGATGTCCTGTTAATAAACTGTACATTTCAACATGTCTCTGCTCCTCACCGTTCTCTTCAGCAAACTGTTTGGCCTCCTCGTACGTCACGTCTCTCTGAGCCTCCAGGTCGGCCTTGTTACCAATCAGAATGATCACCTGAAAGATGTCATTTATTACACAACTAAAGTGCATCAAACTGCTAATGTAATATTTGCCTCTTTGTGGACAAGAAACAAATACAGTCTGGTGCAGAAGCCTCTTTTTGTGTCCTGTCCAAGCAAAAATTAAAACCTACAGATAGTCAAAATTGCTTCAGTTCTTGGTGCGTCTTTACTCACTGTGTTTGGGTTGGTCAGGTTCCTGGCATCTGTCAACCAGCTGCTTAGGTGATTATAAGTACTTCTCCTGAACACAAAGAAAAATGATGAGTTATTCTTCAACACAGAGTCTCCAGCCATACAAGCAGCACAAGCTTAGACCTGATGACGGAGCTGGATTAAAACTCAGAAGATCAACTACGTCAACACCATTCAGCCTGAGGGGAACATGAACACCTGAACCAAGTTTTGTCCCAGTTTATCAAATAGCTGGACCAGAGTGGACCCACTGATAGACTCTGCTGTGGCCACATAAACAGCAGCAGTATGCAGTTGATATGGTGAATCAATGGTTAGCACATACAGTTATGTTCATAATAATAGCAGTGTGTTTACAAAGGTGAGTAAACCTCAAAATTCTTCAAATAAATTGTATTTTAATGAACACAAATGCATTGGGGACACTGCATATTCTATTTCAAAGCAAGAAAATTGGAAAAAGTCATTGAATTTGATAATATTTTACAGAAAGTCAAGAAATATAATGTTCAAAAAAATAGCAGTGTTGACATCTTTCTTTACAAACTCAAAAATATACTGTATAAACTACTAGAAATGCTTGAAGATTCAACTTTCCTGAGAATCATAAACTAATATTTAGTTGCATAACCACGGTTTCTGATAACTGCTTCCCATCTGTGGTACATGGAGTCCAACAACTTCTGGCACCGGTCAACAGGTATTGGGACAATTGTACTACGTTCCACAATTCCTCTGCATTTCTTGGTTTTGCCTCATGAACAGCATTTTTTATGTCAGCCCACAAGTTTTCTATGGGATTAAGGTCTGGGGATTGTGCTGGCCACTCCATTACTTGAATTATGTTTGTCTGGAACCATGATTTTGCTCGCTTGCTGGTGTGTTTGGGGTCACTGTCTTGGTGAAACACCCATTTCAAGGGCATTTCCTCTTCAGCATACGGCAACATGACTCCTTCCAGTATTCTGATGTACTCAAACTGATCCGTGATCCCTGGTATGTGATAAATAGGACCAACACCATAGTATGTGGAACATCCCCATATCATGATGCTTGCACCACCATGCTTCATCGTCTTCTTGGGACTTTGCGGGGGCTTCTTGCTGGTAGCTTGGCTTCACATAGACGTCGTCTGATTGTTACAGTACTCACAGGAAATCTTAGATCTTCTTTGATCCTCCTGGAGCTGATCATTGGCTGAACCTTTGCCATTTTGGTTATTCTCCGATCCATTCGAATAGTCATTTTTCTTTTTCTTCCTCGCCTTTCTGGTTTTGGCTGCTATTTTAAAGCGTTTGATATCATTTTAGCTGAACAGCCTGTCATTTTCTGCACTTCTTTATAGGTTTTCCCTTCTTTTATTTATTTCTTAATCAAAGAACGCTCTTCTTCTGAACAGTGTCTTGAACGACCCATTTTACTCTGTTTTTCAAGGACAAATGCACAGTCAGCATATGCAGCGTCAGTTGCCTTGATCCTTATATAAGGGCCACCTGTTTAAAACCTATGTTTTTCACATAATCAATGACCTCACTAATTGAACTCGGCACTGCTATTTTTTTGAACACGCCCCTTTCAGTAAATGATTCAGTTTCACAGAATCAGCAGCATGCACGCCATGCCTGTTGGGTCTGTTGGTTTTCTATACCTTTACTAAACCTTCTAGAAACTTACTTGCAGTGTAGAAGTGTGATTTATCTTGCTAGTGATGTGGGACTGCTTATTTTGAACACAACTGTATGTCTCCCAAATAGAAGATTGTAGCTTAAAACCTGGTCCGGTAAAGCTCCATAAAGCGACTAGAAACAAGAATACTGATCATCTTGTTTTCAAGACTTGTAGCGTCACATCCTGATTTTATTTTCAAAAACCTTGTCAAGTGAAAATCATTTGAAGGTGACTTCATCCTCACATGCTCCCAAATTTCTCTCACAAATTTAAATTACAGCAGCCCGTTGAATTTAGTCCAAGGAACTGGACATTTACAAAGACAACCAACCAACCAACCACCCGGCCTCTCCCCGTCAGTACCTGGTGATGTCGTAGACCATGAGGGCCCCGGCGGCCCCTCTGTAGTAGGACCTGGTGACGGCCCTGAACCGCTCCTGACCGGCCGTGTCCCAGATCTGCAGCTTCACCTTCTGACCGTGGACCTCCATGATCCTCGTCCCAAACTCCACCCCGATGGTGTGGGGACAGTCAGCCATGACTGTGAAAACACACACACACACACACACACACACACACACACACACACACACACAGAAGAAGAAGCTGAATTCAAAGCTTTTCAAGACCCTACAGACACTGAGGGAGGAGCAGAGAAACAGCAGGAGGAGAGAAGAAGAAAGGACTCACATTTTTTCTCTGTGAACTGGTGCAGCAGACAAGACTTCCCTACTCCCATATCACCTGGGGAGAGAGAGAGAGAGAGAGAGAGAGAGAGAGAGAGAGAGAGAGAGAGAGAGAGAGAGAGAGAGAGAAATCAATCAATAATCAAAAACAAGGTCAGAATAAGGACTTATGTTAAAGTGAACCACGACAGTTTGGTTGGTGAAACAGAACATTCCTTTTGTTTGAAACATGTAATCAGTCCGCTTAGTGGAGAGCTCAAAAAAAACACATTACCCATAAGCCTCGGCTGCTCTTACTATGGAGGAGAACCCAGTCAGGTGTGAGAGAGAGAGAAGACTCAGAACATTCAACTGTTTTTTCAGGTTTCTATAAAGTGTAGTTTTTAGTTTTCGCTGTTAGTGCAGCTCACAACAGGAACTGGTTCTTCCTGAAATGCACCATGGGAGTTGTAGTTGACTTCTCCTTCAGTTTTGACATCCACAGGCTTCTTATAGCTTTGACTTTTAAATCAAAGAACCAGATATTTTGTGACACACTGGTTCATATTTTGTTGAGATGATTCGACCAGGGGCTTTTCATGTCGTCACTCTCTATGAGAACATGAACTAGAGGTTTACAGGTGAGCTAACACCAGCAGCCATGTTTGTAGTTCCAAGGGTTTAAAAAAAAAAAAAAAAAACCATCTCGCCAAAGGGCGGCAGCTGAAAACCAGCCAGCTGGCAAACACTGCTGAGTTTAAGGATGGTAATTGATACGACTTTACTGATACCAGTGCCTTTATTGATTCTGCTTATCAGTCTGATTCTTTATCAATTCCCTTAGCGATTCCTTTCTGTGAGGAAAAAAAAGTAGACCTACACAGGTTTCTAGCATCTACGCAACTGTTTTATTACCCGTGAACACAGTGATGGAACAGAGCAAGAAAAAGGCATCATGTGACTCCGCTAATGTTATTATAACATGGTTTTACTCGCGTGCTGCTCGGTTGGGAAGATGTAGAAAACAGGCATTCCTGGAATTCTTCCTTGAAATTACAGACATTACAACCAGCACTGTCGCTGTCTTTCTTTGTGAAATGAAGCCACGCTTTGGACCGTTTCTTCTTCTCCTCCGACATGATTGTTTTGCAAAGCACAACTGTCAGACAAACACGTCAGCAGCGATAAAAGGAAGTGATAGAAGAACGATAAGATTCCAATGGTTCGGATGATTTGTAACATGTTCTCAACTGAAACCGGTTCTCGATTCCCAAACCTCCGCCACATTTACAGACATACTGATTAATGTGTGTGTTGTATTTATAAATTAAGAAATGAAAAATCAAATGACTGAAAGGAAGTGAGAGGAAGAAGTGTTTCCCAAACTTCAGTTCTGTTTCCTGTAGGTACCAGGATTTACAAAAACATTTCACAGGATCATTTATTTTCCTTTTTCCTCAGCAATGTCCAATTACTCCTGTGTTCCCAGTGGTGGATGAAGTAATCTGATCTTTTATTTCAGTAAAAGTATGAATACAACACTGTAAAACACTCCATTACAACTAAAAATACTGAATTAAAATACACTTCAATTAGTAAAAGTAAAAGCACAAATTTTATCCCTGTGACTCACTGTTAGTGCTATATTAGATATTATTAATAATATTTTACTGTTGTAGCTGCTTAAACTACGTCATATATACTTGGATATCTTAGTCCACTGGTTCCCAACCTAGGGGTCGGCCCCCTCCAGGGGTCACCAGATAAATCTGAGGGGTCGTCACATGATTCATGGGAAAGATGAAGAAACAAACTCCTGATTCACTGATCTGGATTCAGTTTGTGGACTTTTCTTATTTTAACTCTGTTTCTCTTTGGTGGAACTCATAACACCTCAAAGTTTCATCTTTAATGACGTGTTATAGATTATGATTATGCCTTTATAAACCATTCATATGTTTTTTTTAATGTAAATTCTTAATCTTAAAAGTACTAGAGATGTCAAATTAAGTGCAGTAAAAAGTGGCATGAAATGGAAATACTCCAGCTAAGTACTAGTACCTCAGAACTGTTCCTAAGTACACTACTGGAGTAAATGTATTTAGTTACTTTCCTACACTTATACCTACATTTAAGTACCAGCAGGAGCCAGTACTGTATTAGTATCTGACCCATACAGTGTGGGCTGTATTATAACAACACTAACAGCTCTTCTGGCAAGTACAATTGTAAGGTATTTGTACTTCACTTGAATATTTTTTCTACTTTCTACTTTTACTCCTGTACTGGATATATTGTGCGTTTTACTGCAACTACTCAACAGTTAATTATTTTAATATTCTTTAATTCATTTTTAATAATGTTGATAGAATAATAAATATTATAATAATTTTGTTCATTGAACAAAACTCTGATCGGATTTCTCACTATTTTCATAATTTCTACACACCAAAAAAATTCAATCGATTAATGGAGAAAATAATCAGCAGATAATAATGAAAATAATTGCAGAACAATTAACTCCAACTCAACCAACTACAGCAGTTAAATACTGCTGATATATTAATGCATAGGTAATAATTATCTAAAGATGTAATAAATAGTGTAACAGTCACAGGAGACATTTTTCTTTAAGGACATTTTCCTCATTATACTTTTGTTCTTTTACTTGACTGGGAATTTAAACACAGGGCTTTCAGTTGTAACAGTGTTATAACAGTGTAGTATTAGTACTTTTACTACTAGATCTAGAGTATTTCATACTTAATGAATCAGACACTCACCGATGATGATGTATTTGAAGATGTAGGAGTAGTTGTAAGGTGCGGCTGTCATCTTGATGCTGTAGGGGGGGGGGGGGGGGGGGGTGAGGAGGGGAGAGGGTGAGGAGGGGGGGGAGAGGGGGGGGGGGGAGGGGGGGGTGAGGGGGACAAAAGGTTTCATTTAAACCAACAGCATGAGTTTCGGCGGAGTCCACACCCTGTCTGAGTCCGTCTCACTTCTGTCTCCTCTGAACCTGAAACCGTTCAACTGGACACACAAACAAAAGGAAGCGGCTAGGCTAGGCTAGGCTAACACACAGCTAAAGGCTAAACACCGAGCTCTGCTCCTGCAACGCCGTTAAACACCGTGACAGTCGTGCGGGATAAAAGCAGCCCCGGTTAGCACAGGTATTAACCTCCATCAGCTGACTTCCCTCCCCGAGCAAACCTCTCGATTCCCTCTATTAGCTTTAGCCCTGCAGCTAACCGGCTAACAGCTGCAGTTCTGTCTACGCCTTGCTAACAGCTAACAGCAGGAGGCCACTTTTTATCAACACTCACAACGAAAACCATGAAAGAATAAAGCAGACAGGCAGGTGTGTTATAAACCCCGTTGTTTTACCTTCGGTCCGGGTGTCTATCTAACCTGTAACTCTGGTTGAACCGCTGGTTAGACAGACTGTTATCTTGGTTAGCTGGTTAGCTGGTTAGCCTGCTGAGCCGTCAGGAAGCCTTTCCTCTCTTCCGCGATTCTTCCTCACCGGTAGGAAAAGGGACGGACAGGTTTTTACCGCCCCCCAGCGGAAGGTGAAAATATCTAAACGATTAATTAAATTATTTATTTTTTGGGATAATGTTACACTGCACGTTAAATGTCCTTCACATGAACATGTGTAAGCTTTTACAAGAAACAAGAAACTTAAGTAGACAAGTCATATTTTTATATTTATTTAATGACATCCTAAAGTCACACTCAATCTAAAAATATGTGTATCATGTCCGTGTGTTCAGATTTAGAGTTATGATTCTGAGCAGTAGATGTAGTGTTGATCAACATGATCAAACACCTGCGTTCACCTGTCCCTCTGTGGACATCGCTGCCATGTGTCAAGCACCTCAACCATTTAGACTAGAATAGAAACAAATAGAGTAGAATATAACTTTATTAGAGTGGAAATTTGTCTTGAGCTCAACAAATATAAACACAGAGCAACACGCAGGAACATGTAATATATAAAAGAATAAACATACAGAACAAATGTGGCATCAACAAACCACTGAGATAAATAAGACACTTAAGTATTAAGTACAAAGAAAAGTGGTTTAGTTTCCTGACCTCATCTGACTGTGCTCTTATCCAACCATGAACATAAGCATATATTCTCAGACAAGGACACACACATGTATCACTAAGTTCCCTGATTTCACATTTATATCAATATAAAACATGTAATAACTGGTTTATAACAGACTATAATGCAGCTGTAATCATGTCTAAATGTTTAATTAATCTTTGCTAATAACTCTACTTCCTTCTGTGATGGCAATATATCTATATAATTTAAATCTGCTTACAACTACATTTATTACATGTTTATATAGTGTTTATAAATGCTAAATTATTGGACTTAAAATAAAGTGTTACCCATTCATCTAACAGCTAAAGTGAAAGATATTAAAATTCAGTTCTTTTAATATTACAGTATCATTTTACAGGTCAGTGTTTAGTTCAACATCAACAAAGAAACATTCACCTGAGATTATAAAATTCAGTAAATATAAAAACGATACAAATACATGATCGTCATGGTAATAATCAATGATTCATAGTCATATGTATAAAATAACATTGTGCTGATCATAGTGAGAACAGATAAACAAACTGCTTCAGTTATTACAGACATTCACATCAAATAAAGACCATGTGGATTAAACAACACAAGAGTAACTAATTCAAACAAACATGCGACCTGAAGTTCACAACAGTGAGTCATGATACTGAACAGAGAGCAGACAAATGAAGAGTTTTACACAGCAGGACAACAAACTGCCATCACAGTGTTACAGATGAAGGAAATCCTGACACACCCAACAAACAGGACCAAACACATCTCAGAGACTGCGGCTCGATTTGAGAGCACAATATTTAATTATGGAAGAAAATCTGCAAAACATTTTCACACTGAACACACCCAGGTTCAGTTAGGAAGCAGGAAATGACCGCTCATTTGGAAAATATCTGAGCAGACTGCTCACTGTGAAGTCGGCACGCTGTCATGTTTGTCTGCTGCTGCGTCCATGGACGGATTAATGAACGGGTCTCCTGGGTACAGGGCCAGGGGCCGCCAGGGCCCCTGAACAACTACATAGAAACAAAACGAATACAAAGAGACACAAAAAAACTACAAAGAGACACAAAACAACTACAAACAGACACAAAACAGCTACAAAGAGACACAAAACAGCTACAAAGAAACATTAAACAACTACAAAGAGACACAAAAAAACTACAAAGAGACACAAAACAGCTACAAAGAGACACAAAACAACTACAAAGAGACACAAAACAGCTACAAAGAAACATTAAACAACTACAAAGAGACACAAAACATCTACAAAGAAACTTTAAACAACTACAAAGAGACACAAAACAACTACAAAGAGACACAAAACAGCTACAAAGAAACATTAAACAACTACAAAGAGACACAAAACATCTACAAAGAAACTTTAAACAACTACAAAGAGACATTAAACAACTACAAAGAGACAGAAAACAGCTACAAAGAAACATTAAACAACTACAAAGAGACAGAAAACAGCTACAAAGAAACTTTAAACAACTACAAAGAGACACAAAACAGCTACAAAGAAACATTAAACAACTACAAAGAGACACAAAACAGCTACAAAGAAACATTAAACAACTACAAAGAGACAGAAAACAACTACAAAGAGAAACTAAATAACTACAAAGAGACAGTAAACAACTACAAAGAGACACAAAACAGCTACAAAGAAACATTAAACAACTACAAAGAGACATTAAACAACTACAAAGAGACAGAAAACAGCTACAAAGAAACATTAAACAACTACAAAGAGACAGAAAACATCTACAAAGAAACTTTAAACAACTACAAAGAGACACAAAACAGCTACAAAGAGAAACTAAATAACTACAAAAAATAAAACAACTACAAAGAGACAGACACACCTTTAGGTGTCTGGGCCCATGAGCTCAGTCTCATAGTCCGTCCATGGCTGCGTGTGATTGAACACTGGATTCTTAAGTACCGACATGTTGTTGTGATGGAGCTTATTAACATGTTGTTTATTGAAATACAAAAACCTTCAACTGGACAAAAACCAACCCAGATTAGTGGTTAACAGGTAAAGTTAATAAAGACAGTGTGCTGTGTGTGTGTGTGTGTGTGTGTGTGTGTGTGTGTGTGTGTGTGTGTGTGTGTGTGTGTGTGTGTGTGTGTGTGTGTGTTCAGTTTATCGTGCATTTATCTTGTTTGCAGAAACTGTTTGATTTCTTTGGTTTATCAGAGATTCACAACAGTATATGGAAAGATTAAGTTTGAGTCTGTGCACTCGGTGAGCACTTTATTAGGAACAGCTGACTAACACTGGGTCGTTCCTCAGCTCTCCATGTCATGGATCCACCAGCTGATGTCTCCTGTTCTACCACATCCCCGAGGTGTTCTGCAGCATCAGGTTTCTGTTCCTGGTGACAGGAATCGTCCGTCCACCTCAAACCAGCTCGTCTGACTCCAACAACCACGTCACGGTCAGACGTGAAACTGCAGCTCCTGATCGGGATCTGAAGGATTTTAAACTGCCGCTTCATGATTGGCTGGTTGGATGACTGCAGGAAGAAGCAGGTGAACAGGTGTTCCTTATAAAGTGCTCAGTGAGCGTACGTGTCAAAGCCTGTGGTCAGAGCCGTCCGAGAGGCCGACGCAGACACTGAGTTATAAGCTTGTCTCTTTGAGTGACATCCACAGTGTCGGAGGCGTCAGGTCGTCTGTGGATGTGATGTTGAACAGCTGGTGTCAAGCTGCAGCTTTGGTTTCCCATTCCTGTGAAAACAACAACAACAACAACAACAACAACAACAGAGTTAACTGTGTAATACATGAAGAATATTTAGCAACTAAATTCATATTCAGCTGTTTCCTATTGGAAAAACCATTTTGCAATCAGACGGCTCTTATAAAGGATTTATAAAAGGAGGTTATTAATTCAGTTGTTTACACTTTCTAAATCATAAATAAACAATTATAAACAACTTATAACACAGTTTTCATACATTGATTCAGGCTCACTATTTGGCAAGTTAATGCTTATAACATTTATTAATGTGACTAATGAGTTTCTGGTAAAAGGAGCCTTATAGTAAAGTGTAAAATACATCATCATTTATTCATGAGGCTCCTTTTGCCAGGAATCGAAAATCAGGTTGATGTTAAAACCTGACGTTGGCTAACTGACGCTGTGACGTTGAGCAGATCAGAATGACGGTATTTTATATGTCAAGATGACGTTGACATGAGGCAAGCTGCAAAAACATGAATCTGATTTTCCCTCCTCACAGGTTCGTCTCCAGACTTCTGAACAGAGTGAGACGCCACAGTCTGGATCAAACCAACAGTTGGTCCCAAAATATTAAAATAATTGTCTTTGTGCGATTATTTGACTGAGGAAACATTTATCGTGTCACTGATTTCTTCTTCTTTGTTTATTAAATGATCTGAAATCAGGAATATAAAGCTTGTGTATAGACGTGGAAGCCGGAGCGCTAACAGGCAGGTGAACTCAGGTAAACAGCTGAGTGA
>NC_079368.1:29652355-29667355 GCF_021018895.1 Seriola aureovittata | reverse complement strand
ATGGGACTGATGGGACAGATGTTTCCGATGGGACTGATGGGACAGATGTTTCCGATGGGACTGATGGGACAGATGGGACAGATGTTTCCGATGGGACTGATGGACAGATGTTTTCGATGGGACAGATGTTTTCGATGGGACTGATGGGACAGATGTTTTCGATGGGACTGATGGGACAGATGTTTCCGATGGGACTGATGGGACAGATGTTTCCGATGGGACTGATGGGACAGATGTTTCCGATGGGACTGATGGGACAGATGTTTTCGATGGACAGATGTTTCCGATGGACTGATGGGACAGATGTTTTCGATGGGACTGATGGGACAGATGGACAGATGTTTCCGATGGGACTGATGGGACAGATGTTTTCGATGGGACTGATGGGACAGATGTTTTCGATGGGACTGATGGGACAGATGTTTCCGATGGGACTGATGGACAGATGTTTTCGATGGGACAGATGTTTCCGATGGACTGATGGGACTGATGGACAGATGGGACAGATGTTTCCGATGGGACTGATGGGACAGATGGGACAGATGTTTCCGATGGGACTGATGGGACTGATGGGACAGATGTTTCCGATGGGACTGATGGGACAGATGTTTCCGATGGGACTGATGGGACAGATGTTTTCGATGGGACTGATGGGACAGATGGGACAGATGTTTCCGATGGGACTGATGGGACAGATGTTTTCGATGGGACTGATGGGACAGATGTTTCCGATGGGACTGATGGGACAGATGGGACAGATGTTTCCGATGGGACTGATGGAACAGATGTTTTCGATGGGACAGATGTTTCCGATGGGACTGATGGGACAGATGGGACAGATGTTTCCGATGGGACTGATGGGACAGATGGGACAGATGTTTCCGATGGGACTGATGGGACTGATGGGACAGATGTTTCCGATGGGACTGATGGGACAGATGTTTCCGATGGGACTGATGGGACAGATGTTTCCGATGGGACTGATGGGACAGATGTTTTCGATGGGACTGATGGGACAGATGTTTTCGATGGGACTGATGGGACAGATGTTTCCGATGGGACTGATGGGACAGATGTTTTCGATGGGACAGATGTTTCCGATCAGTTAGTTTTTCTCTTTAGGGTTTTAGGTTTTAGGATCGAGGTGTTTTGTGGCTGAAATAATATTTGTAACGGCAGTTTCTGAAGTTTATCACCCATTACTGTTGTTATGTTTGTATTTTATTTTGTGTGAAATGAGAGAATGAAGTGAAAGTATCTGAGTTGTTCCTGCAGCAGCTCAGAGTCTCAGAGGAAACTCCAGGGGAAGAATGAGCATCAGACTTTATCTGATCTCTGTAACACTGAGTCATCTGTTGACAGTGGATCAGAGCCAGGACTCATGTTTGATTACAGTATCACACACACACACACACACACACACACACACACACACACACACACACAGACAAACTGTCTTTATTTCTGTCTCATCTCGTCTTTAATCTTTAACTCCTGGAAAATATTATTCTCACTTTTCCTGCGAATAAAACCAGAGACATCAACTGTCTCGATCTCACCTACACCTGTAAAGTTTTGTGACTGTATCTTGGAGGTTGTGACGTTGTCATGGTGACAGACTGAACCTTTTAACTTTAGTGTTTGTTGTATTTTGTGTGTAAATTTAATTTATCTAAAAAAAAAAAACTATAAACAAAAAGAATCATAGCAGCTACGATGCAGAAAGAAAGAGATTAAACTAAACTACAAATTAATAATGTTCGTCTTCAATATTATTTTACACAGAATCATCTGTATAAACACTCAACACATTAAAAAGTGATCTTTGCTCATTTTTTAAAAAGCATATAAATAATTTTATTCATCATTATTTACTGACCTCAGTCACATTTCCTGCTCAGGCTTCTGTTTTTAATTCACGTGAAAGTATATATTTAATATATAGTTAATATATAAAGGTGCATGTGTCTGTCGAGCTTTTATAGTATTTGTATTTTTTTATGTGGAAACAAATAGGTAAAATCAAAAGCATCAGAAAAGTTTAAAAACTCTGATTTATTTGTTTTATTTGTCTGTTCATGTTTTGTAATCATTATTATTTATTTAACTATTTTGCTGTTCTTCTTCTTCTTCTTCTTATTTAGTAACTCCTTCGTTCCTGTGGACGGAGCTCTTCATATATATTAGTTTGTGTTGTTACGTCCTTATTTATGCAATAAATGATTGATCACAAACAATAACTCAGATTTAGTGTCTGTCCATCATTAGTCTCTGTATTGAAACACTTTTAATGAAAAATTGTGACTTTAAATGAAGTATTACCATTTATATCAATTAGTTCAAGTGTTGTGGTCAAAACTGAGGTGCGTTCAGGTGCAGCTCCGATAATGACCACTAGATGCTGCTGTGATTAAACTCTGCGTTGAAGTGAATGGGAAAACTTTTTCTCCTTTCTCAACAAATTAAAAGACATTCAATTAAATGAAAAACCAAAAACTAGATTTAAGCAACAGAAAACTTCATGTGACGTTTGTTGTAAAAGCAGCTGTTAATTTAAACAGTTCAGGTGAATTCGTCTGTTAATGAGTGAATAATGACGCTCTGTACCTGTTCAGGTAAAGTTTCCCAGACGTTCTGACCCTGACATGTTAACTGATGTGACAGGACACACACTGATAAGCTGCTGGATGCTGCTAATGTTTAACACAGAATAAAGACTCAGCATGTGTGTGTGTGTGTGTGTGTGTGTGTGTGTGTGTGTGTGTGTGTGTGTGTGTGTTGTTACGTCACTTAAAAACTCAAGGTCCCTGCACAAAATTGGGAATCAGGAAGTAAAAATGATACTGAACAAACACTGACGGAAAATTCTCCACAAACAGGGAATTTTTCATTGATTTGATCTGTTTAAAAAAGTTCTGCAACCTCCTCCTTTAACCGAAACAACTTCTAGAACCGTCGCAGCACTGACCATAAGAACCACCTACAGGACCCGTAGAGCTGAATAAATGAGATAGAATAGAACCACCTCTAGGAGCAGTAGAACCTTTTCAGTGAGCACATCCTGGACAATCTCTAGACCCATTCAGTATCCTAAAGGATGAAGAGAAGCTCTTCGTGATTTCTAAAACAACCAAAAGGAAACTGGCAAACTTCCTTAGGACCGCGTCCAGAACCACCCACAGGACATTGACCATGGACCACCAGAACCTTCAAAACTACAGCCGTCTAAAAGACACTTTGAACCTCCTTAACTAGGACATACTAAATGACCGCTATCACCCTGGATCACTAGAACCACCAGGAGGAAGCTAACACTCTAATATGACTACTACAATGACTTTAAGGACGACAAGAACCTCCTCCAGACAACTAAAACCACCTAAAACAACCCTATTAATGATCACTAGAACGTCCTCAGTGATGAGAACCTCCTTAATGACCACTAGAACCATGTAAAGGATCTCTACAGCCACCAAAAGGAACTTTAGAACCTCCGTCTGACCACTAGAACCACCTAAACCACCCCTAGATCCTCCTACTTCACCAATAAAACATCTTTTAAGGACGACTAGAACTTCCTCAGGAGACTCCCCTCACTAGAACATCTTCAGCAAACACTAGAACTTCCTACATGACTACAAAAACACTTCAGGCACTACAAGAATCTCCCAAAACACCAATATTTCTGACCACCAGAACCACCTAAACCACCCCTAGAACCTCTTATATCACCACTTTAAGGATGACTGGAACCTCCTTAAGAAAAGTCACATTTCTGAGCACTAGAACGTCCCAAAAGACTTCTGCTATATAACCGCCAAAACCTCCTAATGCACAACGAGGACCAGTTCAAGAACCCTTGACCGGTGACCACTAGAACCTTCTGAGAGACTTCTGGAACAACCTCGTATCAGCTGTTTGCGTTTTAGTTTCTGTGAATCATAACAGAGACTTTTCTTATATGAAAAATGAGGATTGACGTGAAGCTGCTGTTGGGACCGAGCTGGACTGAATGAATGAAGTGTGACTGAGCTGATCTCTGAACAGCCTGAGGGAGGGGGAGACGTGAGCGATGCAGCGCCAACACAGTGGAAACAGTCGCTGATTGTGCTGCAGCTCATTCACCCGGACAGAGCGAGTGGGAGACGGAGGTTAAATGTTTCTGATTAACTCCTCGCTGCTGATTTTAAGGATCCTACGGCTCTGCTTATCGGCCGGCTGCTGTTTTTAAACGCGGAGCCGCACATACCTCGCACACCCACAACACGTCAACAACAACACAACAACAACACTGTGCTGCAGAGACCAGGAGACACGGGTCACACAGACACACGCAGTTTGTGTTACTGAACGATGCTTATCTGAGCATCAACTTCACTTCCTGTCTCCGGCTTTGATGCTGCAGAACACACACACACTCACACACACACACACACACACACACACACACACACACAATTACACAATGATCTCATTCTGGTAGCAACAACAAATCAATCAAAAACTACACAACTACTATAAAACCTGGACACACATCCTCCTTATTCATCTTTCAGTAACTAGACTCAGACATGAATCTGTGCTCATGTCTTATAAAGTGATTTTAATTGCTTCAGTTAATTGTCAGTTCAAATAAACAGGTAAACAAACAACCTGAGTCGCTGTTATTTCACTGTGGATTCACAGAACACACACGTCTGCACTGAAGCTGAACTGATGAGACCAAAAGACGTCAGGACAGGCGGGAAAAAGAAATGTGTTTGTAATAAAAAACTTCTCATCGTTTACGTTTCTCTCTTTTCTTTCAGTAAAAGCTGCTTTGAAAGAAAGAAAAAAACATCCTGTAACAGACTGAAGTTAAAAACCTTTGTGTGTGTGTGTGTGTGTGTGTGTGTGTGTGTGTGTGTGTGTGTGTGTGTATTTTAGTGATGTATAAGATGCTTTACCATAAAAACCAAACCCTCAAATTAGCTGAAAGATGGGATTCCACCATACCGTGTGTGTGTGTGTGTGTGTGTGTGTGTGTGTGTGTGTGTGTGTGTGTGTGTGTGTGTGTGTGTGTGTGTGTGTGTGTGTGTTCAGGGTGTGGAGCAGCTTTCTCTTTCATCATCTGGTTGGTAAATATAGGACAGCAGAAACGTTTATATACTGAGCTGCTGTTTGTGATCATCTTCACTCTTCAACAGCTGGATTAGAAAACATCTGTATTTTAAATGTTAAAAAAGGCCAAATTCTGAGCTTGTATACGTATAAACATTTTGGGGTAGACGTTAGCTCCTACGTTCACATTCTGCATGAATCGTTACTCGTCTCCTGTGGAATCAAACTCGATCCTTTGGCTTCTATTTGTTCAAATGAAAGAATGAATGAGCTGAGTTCAGTACGACCACTTCCTGTTCGCAGTGTGTCATGGACGTACAGACAACTGTCACTGGACGGAAACTTAAAAACAGGAGGATTCTGAATGAAGCTGTGCAGCTGAACGGATCTTAAAGAGGCTTTAAAACGTATTAAAACATCTTAAATTTCATCTACAGACATGGAGCAGAAACAGTAGTGAAAACTTTCCTCGGCCAGGACACAGCTGTTTGGAAACTCATCCACTTGTGACAGACAAAAAAAACTTTATTAACAAATTAATCATTTATATCTAATTGGTTTATTTCATCAGTTTTTTTCAAACTGAAAATGAAATAAAAAAATCTCAGATTTAATTCGGTGCACGGACACTCAAACTAACTGCAGCCGTTAGTCAGAGCTGTAATGAGAGAAAAATGCTGAAATTGTCGGTCTGGAGACACACACACACACACACACACACACACACACACACACACACACACACACACACACACACACACACACACACACACACACACTCAGATCTACTGAATGTAAACAGTCTATTAGCTCCGTCTCCTGAGAGCAGCAGGAGGAGGAAGTGATGATGATGATGATGAGGAGGAGGAGGAGGAGGAGGAGCAGGACAGACGGGTGTTTCCGATTGTTGTGTAGCTGTAGTTAACATACCATCGTTGTGATAAAGCAGACGGACGGGTCACTGGGTGTAACTGATGATGACAGAAGTTTGACTCCATATGTCAGTTCAACATTTTACATCAGAGTGAGACCTCTCAACAGAAATATCCAGCTCTCGTCTCATCTAAATTAGTCAGAGTTTGAACCCTAATGACCCCATGACCTTTCCTCCACCTGACGACTGTGAACCATCAGGACGTAGTCGACGGTTACCGAGGCTGTGATGAACGCTGCTGCCTGCAGGAGGCGCTGACTGCACTTTCCTCTCTGACCTGTTTTCATCTGATGAACGAATGAATATATTTTGTAGGAATTCATGACATCAACAGGTTTGACGTTGTGTCTCAGCTCAGGGAAAGACTCGGTCCTCGAAGGTGTGGCAGTTCGTAGACGCGAAGGCCGAGCTGAATGAGACGCTCTGGTCTACGGAGGACTTACCATTGCGTCCAAAACATGGCTCCTGTCGCCTAGCAACCCGGACAACACTTTTTTTCAGTAACACTTTTTGTTTTGCGTCTCTTGGTTTTAACAGTTGGTGTTATTTGCTTTCATTACTGGAGAGCAATGAATCCTGGGATATGTGGGACCATGAAGGATCCACCTGTTGGAGCCTTCGTTGTCCAGGAAGAGAATTGGACGCCGTGGTCGCTGTGATGTAACTGTCAGCAAACACCGACAGAGAGTCTGAGGATCACACTGTAAAATGTCAGTATTGTGTTTCAGCTCAGATCATCAGCTGATGGATCAACTGTTAAAACCAAGAGCCGCGCTTCTGCGACGCAACAGGAAGTTCGTCGCCCACTTCCTGCCGATCGGGACGCAGCTACAGTGACTTGACACTCGGACTGGAGATTAGTGACTTGTGAACAATCTTTATTCTATTTTTCACTCCCTCTCTTATTATTATGTGTAGAATTATTGATAACGCAGATGATGATGCTTTAAATCCCTCAGAGACTGAGACTGGACTGGGACTGGACTGAGACTGGACTGAGACTGGACTGAGACTGGACTGGGACTGGACTGGGACGTGTAAATAACCAGTCTGCTAACTGGTTTCTAACAGACTGTAAAGCAGCTGTAATCAGATCTCAGTGTTTATCACTGTGTTCGTCAGCAGCTCTGACTCTGTGGAGGCTTCTGTACGAACACATGATGAACGTAAATATGCAGCTTTAATAAACACTTAAATGTCTTTATATCTGATTATAACTTCGTCTGTACGCCGCTTATAAATGCTACAGTAAAACGCGTAATTACCACAACTCACACATAGATCAGTAAACTCACATCAGCTCTTATAAAAGGTCAAAGGTGACATTTGTGTTTCTACGGTTTCACATCTAAAATATAAAACTTGGTGAACTCACAGATCGTCTTCATGTGAATGTGTCCCAGATAAGATCATTGTCCCAGACACAGATTTATATTAAATGTAAAAGTCTTTTTCTCTCATGTGAAACATCTGGACGGCGACAGTGAAAGCTCTCTGTCTGTCCTACAGTCGGAGGTGAACAGGTGTGTGATGAAGTCGGTACCTTTCTGTTTGTCCATGTCTCTTCAGTCGCTGCCGATCCTCAGTCTCATTTCTCTGCTGAAGAGTCCGAACCATCGAACCACAGACCGACTCGTCCTGCCGCTCTCTCTCTCCTCACTGAACTGTGTGTGAGGGAGTCGAGTCCCGCCTCTGATGGGGGAGGAGGGAGGGCGGACCGGCACACTCATTATGTATGAAGGGAGGGAGGGAGGGAGGGAGGGAGAGCGAGGCAAAGACAACATGCTCACTGAATATATTGCCTCAGTGTTTCCAGGTTTTATTGAAGTTTCAGTTTTATAACCTGGAAGCTGCTCCAAACCCCCGCAGACAGAAAGATGTCATTCATTTTAAAAGACCATAATGCTTTGTAAAATAACAAAACTTATTTTAAAAAATATTACACATGACAAAAATATTATTGTAATTTAAATAATATAATATCATAGAACTGTAGAAGAGAAGAAAACGCAGTAACCACGTGAGACTCTGGAGTGTGTGTTGGTTCTGCTTTCACTGAAGAACAAATCCAGCAGAAAACAGACAGTGTGTGAGTTTAAGAAGAAGAATGAAAGGTCGGTGAAGGAGGTTCGATGAGACGTTAAGCTGCACGTTTGGATCAAAACTGTAAAATATAAAGAGCTCCGTCTGTGGTTTAGACAGCAGAAGCATCTTGGTTCAGGTCGGGGAGAGACGGTGGTTTTGGTTCAATGTAAATAAACGTTAATGTGCGTTAAACCTGAACCAGGATCAGAGTCAGAACAGAACCAGAAGCTGGAGTCACTACAGGAGGATTTCCTGATACGTTCAGTGTCAACATGTTAGTGACTTTCCAAATAAATACGTTAATGAACATTTGCTCATTATCTTAACAGGAACATGATCTGCTCTGTAAATGAAGTGTAACAGACGGAGTTAGCATCACAGAGCTGCTAGCATGGCTGTCATGGCTGGAGAACGTTCGTAGAGCTTCTTACCTCGTCACAGCTGGGCCGACCAATCACAAACGCTCCAGAGAACCCTGGCTCCGCCTCCTCTTAGTGAATGAGATTCAGTCTGTGAGTGAAACTGTCAGAATGAAATAAAACCTGGAGCTTTCTGTGGTTCATCATGAGTGGAGGAGGAAGTTGAACACAGTTTGCTCAAAGCGAATAGAAATGCTCTTTATTATAACTCATGGTTAATCATTCACATCACCATTCATCTGTTACATCACCTGCATCCAGATATGAAAACAACAACAACAATAATCATATTGTCATTCAGTGGTTCTGTATGTACAGCAGCAGGGCGGCTTCAGACAGGCGAGTCACTGTCAACCAGTCTGACCTCAGTCTGACCTTTGACCTCAGTCTGACCTCACAGTCCAAATCCAGAGTACTACCCGCCGCGCCTCTGAGCCAGGACCCCGCAACTGTGTCCTTACATGAATCTGTTTCAATAAAGGTTAAATAAAAATATGACATCATCATCATGACATCATGCATACGGCAGTTGCATCAGCCTATCAGAAGCGTCGACAGCGACACGGCTCCACGAAGTCGCCCCGCGTCTTAAAATAATTCAATAAAAACAATAAAACACCTCAAAATGTACAAAAAGAAAAAAAAAACAAAACATGGAACAATCTTTGTGTCTTCATGGTGTTAGTCACAGCAACCCACTTCCTGTCTCTCACTAAAACACAACCAATCAGAACAAAGCTGAAATCCTCTCAGTATCATCAGAATCATTCCTCAGAAAATCAACAGAAAGAAGAAAGTAAATCATCTCAACGTAAAGTGACTGATGCTCGCTCACTCCGCCTGACAACATCTTCACACACTTCTGTTTCTTCAGTCTCGTCCGTCCACGGACACAGGAAGCGCGAGGTGGCGAGGCAGACGTGGCGGTGCGTGACGCGGGACGTGACGGCGGTGATTTTACAGTGAGAGTGAATTCATGTCTGACAGACTCTAGAGAGCTGCGTTCACACCTGGCACAGGTCTGAGCTGCTGATTCAAAGGTGCAGAGTCTCGTTTGACCTTCAATAATTCACCTTAATACAAAAACAACATAATGACTGTAAACACATGAGAACAGACCGTCAGCCGCTGATTTAAAACGCTGCAGTTCAGTGGAAGAACTAGTATATAAGAATAAACAGGGAAATATGGAGACGTTAATTTATTCATTCATTTTTTCTGTCTTTGTTTTTCTAATACTCATATTGTTTAAAAATAAATAAATAAGAAAATGAAAAATAAGAAAACTAAAGAAAATTAAATGGAAATTAAAAAAATTAAAATTTTTTAAAATTTTAAAATGAAAATAAAATCAAATAAAAATCAGCCGGAAAAAACATGAATCAGTTTTACAAAATAAAACAAAAAAAGCCCCAAAAAACAAAAAAAAACAAACAAAAAAAATGACAGCCTCTTGTGGCTGAAATGAGTATTGCACAAACAAACAAAAAATTCATTTGCCTCTCAGGGCTTCCATAGATGCACTTAACGTATTAAAAATAAAAGTATAAATTAGTAAATTTTATATCATTAGATTATATATTATTAGATATTATTAGATTAAATAGTCATCAGCTGGTGGAGGTGGAGACTGACGATTATTTTTATTATTGGTTTGTAAACTTTACCAAAAACCAAAAGTGACACCTTCACAGTTCTTGTTTTGTCAACAGCCCAAACTTCAAATTAATCAATCATTTAAATTATCACAATAATTAAAAGGAAAAGCAGCAAATCTTCAAATTTAAGAAGCTGGAGCTTTTAAAGTTTTGATGTTTTACATGAGAAAAGATCGTTTCAGCTCGACTTGTTTTTGATGTATGAACTAGCTGAAGATTGAACTGTGAGGTTTTACCTGACTGTCACCTGACTGTCACCTGACGCTCACTGTGGCTGAGCGAGGATTCAATCAGACTTCATCAGATAACAAACACACCCGTTAACATTTAAAGTCACTCTTCAATAATTCAGCTGAAGCTGAAACGTGACCGACGAAGGCGAAACATCAGGCTTCTGCAGGTGAAAACATGGCCGACCTTCTTTTCTGCAAGACTCTAATCTGAACCAAATTCAGACGAAAGTTGTCTCATTGGTTTACAGTCATTACACTGATTGATCTGTATCCATCCGACTTTGATTTATTGACACATTAAATCCTCCACATCGCACCTTTACCTGAGGTTCAGTGATGAACCAACACCTGTGCTGCTTTCAATGACTTACACGTGTTAAACAAGTCGACTATTCGTTAGTTCTATTGCAGTGCAGGTTTAGATTTAACCTCTCCACGTTTATGGAGATCAGATATGATGCTGGTGGACATTAATACTTCATAGATATATAACTACAGGTGCTGAACTCCGGTGTCCAGGTGATACGTGTCCAGTGATTTCCCATCATTCTTCAGTTTCAGAAACCTCAGAGAAGTCCAGGAGAGTTTGTCCATTTTGTCTCTTTTCGTCTTTTCGATGGTGAAAATAGATCATTTTCTTTTCAACATTCACGTACTGATGGATGATTTTTACATTTCAGATTTTAATAACAAACATGCCACTTCTCTATGTAGGTTAAAAAATAGCTGCACATCATTTGGTCACTAAGCAACACTAGCCGACGCTAAATGTCTACAACCTGCCGAGTGGACAAACCAGAGACGGGGTTCAGTCGACGTGTCTCTGAGCTCCGGTTTGAAGGTTATTATTGTTCTTCTACACAGCAAGAATCCCTCAGGAGTGTGTGTGTGTGTGTGTGTGTGTGTGTGTGTGTGTGTGTGTGTGTGCGGTGTACTTAGATAAAACAGGGCAGTGGCTTTTGCTGAACTAGGAAGAAAAAACAAGGAGGAGACAGTTTCATCACAGCCAGAAGGAGCGGAGGAGAAAATCAACAACAGGTTTGAAACGGTCTGACATCTTATTTTGAAAGTCTGTGGACAGCCTCATGTGATTGAGTCTCACCTGTCAGCTGTTCAGGTGAGACCTGCTCATGAATCGTTTGGTGCAGGTCAATGCACAAAACACCCTTAAGTCTTCTCCTTAAAATGTTCACTTAAGTGTTTAAAACTTTCTCCTTATCTTAGTTTTAATATACTTAAGAAATCCCTTAAAATGTTGCACAAAAGACCTTAGAGACCAAAGTTCACCTGGTGAAGTTCCCGTCAAAACAATTTGAGGACGAGATAGTGACGCACTTCTTTAACGTTAGCTGCTTCCCACAAGTGATAAACAGGAATCACAAGTGCTAATGGCAGCAAATCATCGGTCTCCATGGAAACAGTAAAATCTCTTCCACTTAATTTTTTTCCTCAACTACGGAAACGTTTTAAGAGATTCTGTGCAACAGCATCACGTCATCAACTCCCATATTTCAACTCCCACAGCTCCACTGGAAGACGTCCTTTTTGTCCTGGGACGTTCAGGGTTCGAGGTCTTTCCTCCAAAGCATTTTATTTTGAAAAGACGTCGCCATTAAAGCCTGAAGTTGTAAAGTAAAGCTGAAGGTTGAATTAATAACCTCATCTGATGGATGGATTCAGCTGTGGTAGCTTTCATCGCTGGCAGGTACGGAAGACGATTGAGGCCATTTTTAAAAAGAAACCAATCACTTTAAAATCTGAATTCTGAGATTAAATGTCAGAATTTTTCTATTTTTCGATATTTTTTTCACATTTGACCTGATCCTCTTTATTTCAGTGGGAATTAGCTGCTAGCTGCTGGATGTGATGCTCAACATCAGACTGAGTGGCTGCGATCAAACTGTCTCCTGGTTTTTCTTTTCAGTGCTGGGAAAGAAATGCTGTCACTATGACATCATAGCTGGCTAAGCCAATAGGAACAATGCTTTTTTTTTTGTTTTGTTTTTCTTTAAAGCTCGCTGACAGGTGTATTCCCTCAGAGTCAGCAGGAATGTTGTTTTAATGCCCGACTGCAGCTGGAAGCTCAATAATAAAACCCTGACTTCAGTTGTTCAGTTTGAATGAATCCGGTCTGATGAAAACCTCAAAGAGCGGGAACACCTCGGCCTGTAGCTGCAGGCGGCTCGACGCGTTGGTCTGAGCCCGCAGACGCTGTGTGTGTGTGTGTGTGTGTGACCTTTAATCTGATCTTTTAAAGTAGTGAGATTAATATATAACCTTCTGTAATCCAGAACACCACCACTACAACCAAACAGCTGCTGATCACTGGAACATACCGGCCTCCTACTTCCTCTTCCTGTCCTACGAACTTACTGTGACGCTCCTCAACTAAACCCTGACCCTTCATGTCCAAAATCCTCATTTCATGCCACTCAGTTTGAAATCTGTTGAGAGGATTCACACTGTGTCCAGTCACACCAGGAAGTGTCACAGCAGAAATCCAATAACTTTTAAAGGAGCTGTTTGGAAGTTTCAAGAGCTTCAGCCATCGTTGTGTTTATAACACAAAAGGTTGTAATACGTCCTCTGATTTTTGTAAGCTAGCCCACATGTTAGCATCACTCTGCTTCCCTCAAAAGCCAATGAGATTTTTACATTATCTTTTGGATTATTACAGAAAATAAACAGTGTGACATAAAACAGTTTATGTTACTGACACGTTTTTAAATCTGCATTATTCACTCTGAATAAGTCATTAAAAGTAGGAGTTGTATTAGCGAGCTAATGACTTAGGCGAGCCAAACTGCTAGCCAACTGGCGACTGTAGGTCAGCCTGTTAGCATTGTTGACATAGTAGCTAGCTTGCTAATCATGTCTAGCCAGCCGAGTTGAGCCCAGTGTACAACATGCATGATGCATTATGTCATAGAATAAATCATGAAACCTCTGGGAACAGGAAGTGCTAAAATGCTAACTAGTTTCTGGGCTCCTGCAGCACTCTATGTGAGCTAGAGTCCTCGCTCCATGCAGCGCCACAGATTTACATTATTGTTCTTTACTGTAAATCTTTGTTGCCCATTTCATGCTGTGGGAAAACAGAGAAGGTAAAATCTGCCTTTTCGGCTGCTAGTCTTATTTCACAAGGATTAGCTGCAAGGTGACAAAGTGACAACAAAATGTTATATGGAAGTGTAAATTATTGTTATCTAAACAAAAACCTGTTCGAAAAGCCAGGACGAGGGAACAGGAAGTGCTAAGATACGATCATTCCTGCAGAACTCTATTGGAAAGTGGCGAAACAAGTCGGGGCTAGCTGGTTAGCATGCTAACTTCAGTAGAAGAAAAGATGTGATAGAGGCAAGAGTTAACATTGGTGTTTGTTTCCACCTCTGGAGACAGAAGTTTGTTGCTGAACTCACAGCGTTTCTTCTAGACTGATGAGTAAACAGCTGCTAATGCTAACGCTAGCTATGTAGCAAAAGCAGAACTTACAAATAGCTCCTTTAAGTCCAACAGTCTGAGAACGTGGTTTTAACAACCTGCGTTCTACAGTCAAAGCTAATTATTTTCCTCTGTAGTTTGTATACGAGGGAGACAAACCTTCAAAACTATGATGATGTCATTTTTAAGATTAAAAGCCAAACGTTGATTTCTCTCCTGCGTCCAGATCCGTCGCTCCCGCTCTAAAATCCTCACGATGATCATTTGTGCTCAGTAGTTTTGTTGTTAATGAACTTAAACAGACGTCCAGAGACTGAAACAGATGATTTAACATGTGCAGCATCAAACCTTCACTGAGTCGACATCGAACCTGTGACTTCGACACACCGTCCCACAGCGAGCTGCTGCCGCTGTGGCGGTGATGATGATGATGGTGGTGGTGGTGGTGGTATTCGTGCTGCTGATTATGACATTTTGTCCAGAGTCCAGGGTTTCAGGATCCTGCCAGCGATCCGAGAGAAGCAGGGGATTGTGGGAAGTGGAGTCCCAGCGACATCAGAAGAGACAGACCTTCCTCTTCAGGTCGTTCCTCTTCCAGAGCGACAGGCCGTCGAACTCCTCGATGGACATCCCGAAAACACTGAAGAACTCCTCCTGAGAGAGGTGTCTCTGCAGGGGCGAGAGACATCCACAGAGACAGAGAGAGCGAGAGAGAGAGAGAGAGAGGTCACTGTAGTGAACGACATCTTAAACAGATCACTGAATCTAAAACTGAGCATAAAAACATTTGGTTTTAATTTTCTCTCATTTACTTTCATGGTTTTTTATAAATGTTAATCTGCTAACCCTGAAATCCAAGACTTCCTGTAGATGTTCCACAATAAAAGCCTATCTGGAAACGGAGGGATTTTGCCATTTGAGTTGCTGGAGGGCTTTTATTGTGAAACATCAGTGCAGGTGGCGTCGACTCAGAGCGTCTTCAGACTTAGCCGCAGTCTGTGCCTCTCATGTTTTACAGTCACATGACCTCAGTGAAACTTGACTGATTGACATTTTTATTGGTTTTTATTTCTTCAAAATAAAACATTCCCATTTTTTGTGTTTAACTAAAGGAGTTTATATCGTTTACC
>NC_079368.1:29567355-29642355 GCF_021018895.1 Seriola aureovittata | reverse complement strand
AGGCGGTCAGCCACAGGAAAAGTCCTGCACATGCTCATAATGAAATACAATGTGTGTGTGTGTGTGTGTGTGTGTGTGTGTGTGTGTGTGTGTGTGTGTGTGTGTGTGTGTGTGTGTGTTACCTTAGGGAGAATAAGGGATCATGTCTGTATCTGTTGGTCTTCAGCTCGATCAGCAGCTGAAACACAAACATGTACATTTTTAAAAATGGCGGGAAACTGCAGGAGCTGGAGTTAATGAACGAATGAGGTTAATGAAGTTTTTACCACCAGCTGAACCTAATAACAGAGTTAAACTGTCCTGTTTCTGTGTTCTGGATTTATAAAGTAAATGTAATAAAAACTATAAATTCTTCTTGGAGAATCTGTAGCTGCAAAAGTTTTTAAAGAAAATCACATTGTGCGTCACGTTCCTGCAGCAGCTGCTTTCATTTCCATCATCTCATAAATTCTTCATGAATTTAAAAAGTTTAAATTAAAACCATGTGAATATTCATTCGTTCATTATCCATTTATTTTGTCCACATTTGTTGAAAATCACGGTGCAAAGCCTCCTGGGCATCGATGGTGTGTGGGAAAGAAAGGTCAGCGAACGCCTCACTGATGATGTGTTCAAGTGCCTGAGCAGATGTGAATAGGTTGTTTTTTTTGCAACCCTCTGATAGGACCCATAGGAGTGTCTCCTGTCTCCCTGCTGGACCTTGGTTGTCATGGTTACAATAATAAACACATGGACTGTACCTACAGCGGGCATATCTATCTTTGTCGCCATGGTGACTATAAAAACGGTCATGGCTTGGTTAGGTTTAGGAAAAGATGGTGGTTTACGTTAAAGTAAGTACTTCCTCAACATCGTACGATCTCTGTTGTCATGGTTACAACATAAACTGCTGTTTTAACATGGGAATCGAACACACGGCTCTCCTGTGTCACATTCATCCATCCTCCTCCTGACGTGGACTCAGTCTCTCTTTACACTACATCACCGACACTTTTCCCCTTCGCTCCTGTCATCATCACTACGACCACTAGATGTCACCTAGCAACAACCCCCCCCCCCCCCAAATCGATCTCTGCTGGTGTCTCTGACACTGAATAATTAATCAGTTCATTTGTGGTCGACTGGACGGCTGCTGTGGTCACTGACACCTCCATTAACCCTTTATACAAGTGATGATGATGATGATGATGATGTGTTCAGGTCAAATGGGAAATACGACTTTCACGACGAGTGAACGCTGCACAGCTGGGAACCTTGTTTCCCCAAACCTTTGTTCAAACCCGCAGAACTTTATTTAAAAGTCTGATGGAGATCAGGACAACTCCTCCAACCTGAACAACCCTCTGATACAACCCCAGGACTGTCTCCTGTTGTCATGGTTACAGTCTTTCGTCTCTGACTCTGACCCATAGTAAACACAGGAAGACGTCAGGTGACTATTAAGCCACACCTCTCTGATGGTCGACCAGCGTACACAAGCTAAAGTCCTGCGTTCAGCCTGAATGTATTTAAAGTAAACACTATGTGAAACTGGACGTTTCAGACTCAGAGACGAGTGTTTGAAATTATTCACTCAGATTATTGGAAAAACACAACATGAAATAAACCAGTTTCCTTTAAAGCTACTGAAGAGAAACATTCAAACTGTAAAGGGTTAAAAATGGCGGCTCCAGGAAGAAACAGACAGAACTGGATTAGAGAGAGATCTGTCTCTGGAGAGAGATCAATTACTATCTTATGGCTCCTGCTGATCGATAGTCTGATCAATAGTTGGAGGGAATCGGGTGTCAGCCACAGTCAGTCTGAAGGAAGGAGGGAGAGAAGAGAGGGATGAACTGAGATCAGAGAGAGCGACCATCTGATCTGTGTTCACACGTCACACACAGGTGAGTCCAGGTGAGTCCAGGTGAGTCCAGGTGTGTCCAGGTGTGTCCAGGTGAGTCCAGGTGTGTCCAGGTGAAGCTGCCCCACACAGAAACCTAATATATGACGTATATGTCCCCTATAAGAGAATATATTATCCCCACATGTATGAAGATATAAGTCATAACATATAGGAAATATCCATAATAAAATGTATATATCAAAATGATCTATATGATAAATGTACAATATAAAATGCTGTCACCATATTTGTTAACAATATATATTTAATTAAAACAACAGCTGCTCATGTGTCAAGATTCATATTTGAATGGACATCATTTTCATCATCTTCATCATCATCATCATCTTCATCATCATCTTGTTTTCTCTTTGTTTCACTGAAGCTCTGCGTCTATTTTCAGATTCACGCTTTTTATTTTCAGGAAGTCGATACTGTTGCTAAGCGATGGCGCATCAACATGAAACAGAGTGAAGGAGGAAATGAACGTTTTGTTTTCCTGATTTTACAAACTTCAGATAATATTTATTCCCTCTGACACTGATGATATTAAAACTAAATGTTTGTTTACGACTTTCCAACAGACTGACTTTAACATTTGACTCCAGATTCTCTGGAGGATTTTTCACTGAGCGACTCTTCTCCTTCTCACGCAGCCGATCTGCCTCTGTGCAGTCTGCTGGGACAGGAGATAACTCACAGGAATGCTGGGAGATATCTGAGGGTTGCTAGGTAACCACACCCAGGCGTCCAATCAGCTGGCAGAAATGTGGGAGAGACAAAGAGAGAGAGATGGTGCACTAAAATAGACCTCCCACCATCAGACCACCACGACTGCCCCGCAGGTCACACACACACTCACACACTGCAGGGGTCACGAGCTCAGGTAAACCCCACCCGCCTGCCCTGACCCCGGAGTATAATTCAAACTACCATCGTCATGTCCCCCCCCCACACACACACACCTCATCCACACCACACTGTGATTTCCTACATTTCCCAGAATTCCTTTCAACTACCCAGAGTGAAGAGACTCCAGTTTGTTGCTATCAGCGGCTGAGAGTGTGTAGGAGGAAAGAGTGATAGTCACGCGCACACACAAACACACACACACACACACACACACACACACACACAATAATAATAATTCACTAATAATAATTAGTGAATGAATTCCTGAGTTATTGCCAAAAAACAGTGTTTTGTGATGTCACAGTGAGTTTGACCTTTGACCTTTGTTTCGTTCCCTCAAGGTGTTACTGAGACATCACGTCCACGAGGATGAGACAGACGACGTGTCTCAGGTCCTGACTGAGACATAAAAATCATTAAAGGATAAATTCAAACGCCCTCAGAGTTTTGATCTGACTGGTCGACTGTTGTGGAGGGGGCGGAGCTTTCTCTTTGTGTCAGGATGAGGAGATGTAAACGATCTCGTTAATAGGAGGTCGTTAGTGTCGGTCACTGCGTTTTCACAAACACACAAAAACACAGGTCCTGAGAACGTGCAGACCTTACACTCAGATTTATGACTGCCACACCCACACACACACACACACACACACACACACACACACACACACACACACACACACACTCATAGCCACTTTATCAAATACAATTTAAAGACACATTTTGTTTGTTCACATTAACGACATGTTAAATATCTTTTCTTGCTCAGCAGTGCTGCCTTCAGGGACCCTCTGACATCTGAGGTTTTAAAGTCAACAGCTGCAAACAGAGACTAGAACGTGAAACCATGAATTTTAAAGTTCAAACTTAAATAAAACTAGTATTTCTTTGCTTAATAAAACTTTTACTGTTGTTATTATTTAACTGTTTTTGGAGGGAAATCGGAGCGTGTCATCAGGATGAAATGATACTGGGTTGATCAGATATTAAGCTTATGTTAATATTAGCTACCGTCACATTTCATACCAGCTGTATCGGCCTGACTGAGCTAGCTTGTGTCATTTTGCCACGCCCACTTAGGCAAACAGGAATGTTAATAATTATAAATAACCACTGGCTTTGCTTGTAATGCATCATCTTTGTTATAGAGAATATTTTCCATAAAGAATTGTTTTATTAACTGAAAAAAACCAAAATCACAGAACGTGAACATTGAGATTAAAATGACCACTTTTCAGCAAGTGACTTTTTTCAGATAATTTTTCGCCCAGGTTCTGTCCTCTAGAAATGAAGTTCATATTATATATATATATATATATATATATATATATATATATATATATATAGTTACCAGCTTCCACAGAGTATTAGGGCCACGCTGAGGAAAAAAAAGAAATCTGAAATTTCGAGAATAAAGTCATAATATTATGAGAATAAAATATTTTGAGATATAAAAACATAATTTTCAGGAATATTACAAGCAACCAATAAAACAGGTGAAAGGACACTGAGGTCAAAGGTCAGTGGCAGCCTGAGCTGCTTCTGGCAGCTGCTGTTTGTCTAACAATAGAATAGACTCAGTTTCTTGATGATGATGATGATGATGATGATGATGAGCCAAAAGTATTTCCTTATTTGTGAAACCTCTGCTAAAGTAGAACTTGATGTTTCCCCCTAAAACAACACGCAACCTAAAATGAACACTTTATTCTTATTATGACTTTTTTTCTCGTAAAATTGCGACTTTATTCTCAAAGTTTCAGATTTTTTTCCCATAATGTGGCCCTACAACCCCGTCGTGCACAACAGCAAATACGTTTTTAAGAGAAAGTTATATGTATTTATGTTTACTAATTAATGAGGAAATGTTCCGCAAAACCTTTACTGGCATTATTTCATTAGTTTTCCTCTAACGTCTCGATTTAATACTGAAAAAAAACAAAAATGACTTGAGGGAAGGACGATGACGTGTTCACTGTTTTAATATTTAATTGAAATATAACATGGTCCAGGCAGCAGCTACGTTTCCCTCAGACATGGACACACACTTGCTTCCTCACAGCTGCAGAACCGAACAATGATGATGCTTTTAAACCTCGTTTTACCAGCTACATCTGCAGTAAAGTGTCCAGATGTGGCGTTCAGGTTCAGAGCTGCAGGATCTTCCTCTGGATGTTACATAAAGCTCCGCTAACGTTCACCCTGCTGCCGGCTTTGATGCCGTTTGTCTCCTCACGGTTTCTGCCGAGTCGTGATGCAGTGAAATGTAAAACATGTCGACGCCTGAGGCTGTAAGTGGGTCAGAGAATGAAAAAGTGCTGAGTCACAGCTTCACATTCACAGCTCCCACTGATTATTCTGATTCTCTCTGAACCTCAAACGTTATCAGCTGCAGCATTTTCCCTTTTCCTTCACTGCAAGCTGCTCTGCAGAGTCACTGTTTGGGCAGATGAGGCGTTGAATGTTTACACAGTTAGTGAGGAATAAAGATGATGGAGGTTCATTAGTGTGATGAGTGACAGTAAGATCAGTAACATACACAGGAAGGAGCAGCTTCACTGACAGAATACAGGTGGCAGAGATACAAAGTATGAGTTACTAGTCACAGTTAATGATCAAAATACAGTTACATTATTTAAATTAATAGATTATAAAATGGGAACACTTTTGAAGTTTGCATTAATCACTCTGAAATCTAAAAGTAGTTGTAGTTCCTGTATTTCTTACCTCATGAGCTACTGACTTAGCCAAACTGCTAGCCGACTAGCGCCTGCAGATCAGGCTGTTAGCATTGTTGTAGCATTGCTGTAGCTAGCTTGCTAAGCCTGTCTAGCTAACAAACAAACCACCGAGCGGAGGCCAGACAAGTTACAACATGTATGAAGTGTAATATATTTTTGACAGTTATTTCTATTTCTTAACTACAACCTTCTGGTATAGAGAGCTGCAGGGATGACGTATTTTTGTAGGCTAACCCAGATGCTAGCATCGCCATGGTTCCCTCCACAAACAGCCAATGGGATTCCTCTTTCAGATTGTAAACAAACAACAGTTTCTGATCCTGACAGGTTTAGTTCAGCAGGATCATCTTCACTAACGAACATCTCTGATGTTTGAAACCTCAATACAACCAGAAGTAAGAAGCTAATGTTAGGCTATAAACCAGCTACAACACGGTCACATGACCATGAACAGGAAGTGCTAAAATGCTAACTAGCTTGATCGTCAACAACCGAGCTGCAGTGCTGTGAACGTTCTCCAGGAGAGACGGTCTGAAAACCTGCTCTGTTGTCCAACATTTTTACCACGTCTCCATGACAACCGGCCATTCCCTCCACCTTAAACCTTAACTCCGACTTTAAGGAAAATTTTAACTTAAGTTGTTTTGTGCAACTATTTTATTTGAAGGAAACCAACCGAGAGGTCGTACAGAGACGACACTGATCCGGCATCAGAGAGGTGGTGGAGCAGATCTGATCAATGATCAATGATCTGATCAATTTAATGATCACATCACAAACAGAAACAGAAACTGTTCACAGCTCTGAACCTTCAGTCTGACGCTGCTTCAACTGCAGCTCACAAACAGGAAATCACAAGACGCAACAGTTTGTGTGTGTGTGTGTGTGTGTGTGTGTGTGTGTGTGTGAGAGAGTGTGTGTGTGTGTGTGTGTGTGTGTGTGTGTGTGTGTGTGTCTGTGTTGGCAGGCTGTTATCTCAGCTCACAGAGATGTGACCACACCCAGCCGGACACCGTTAAGGTAACGGCTGCTGTCATTGGCCGACACGTACGACATCATGTTTGTTCTGATTAACAGCTGCTTAAAATGCCTCTTCCTTTCCTTTCTCATTTCCTTCCCTACTTTCCTTTGCAATGTCCTCATTTCTCTCCCTGACTCCTTCTTTCCTTCCCTGTCTCCTCTGTATCTTTCCCTCCCATCTCATCATCCCTCCTTCCTTCCTTCTATACTCACTTATTTCCTTCCCTGCTTCCTCCTTTCCTTTGCTTCACCACTTTCCTTATCATCTTGTATCCTTTTCTTCCCTTCTTCCCTACCTCCTTACGTCCTTCCCCATCTCCCTCTTCCCTTGCCTGCTTCCTCCTTTCCTTCCCTACCTCTTCCATCCATCCACACCTATTCCTTTCCTTACCCTTCCTTACTTCCTTTCTTCCCCTCCTTGCCTCCCTCCATCTTTCCTTCTATATGGCGTTCTGTGTGTTGCCATGACGATAGCAGTGATTTGACGGATGCTCTTAAGAGTGAACTGCTAACCACTCCTTCCCGACCTCTCCTTACATTCACCCTTCCTTCCCTTTCTCCTTTCAAAGCCCTTCTTTTTCTTTTCTTTCTCTCTTTTCCTTCCTTGCATGCTCCCTTCTTTCCTTTCCTACCTCCTCATTTCCTTCCCAACATTTCTTCTCCTTTTCTTTTCCTCCTTCTTTCCTTTTCCACCGCCTCCAATCCTTGCTGCTGTCCTCCTTTCCTTATCTCCTTCTTTCTTTTCCTAGTTCCTCCTTTCCTTCCCTGCCTCCTCCTTACTTTGCTTTCCTTCCTTAACTCCTTTCCTTTCCAAGCTCCTCATCTTCTTCCCTTTCATACGTCCTCTTTCCCTGCCTTTGTCCTTCCCTCCTTCCCTTTCCTCCATTCCTTCCCAATATCTTCATTCTCTCCCTTATTTCTTTACGCTTTCGTTTCTCCTTTCCTGCTTCTTCCCTACCTCCTCCTTTCCTTTCCTGTCCTACCTCCTCCTTTCCTTTCCTTTCCAACCTCCTCCTTTCCTTTCCTTTCCAACCTCCTCCTTTCCTTTCCTTTCCAACCTGATCGTTTTGAATCCAGAGAGTCTCTGATCAGAGGAAGGAGTCGCCCTGAATGAAGCTCGTTCATCATCAAAACACGAGAGCTGCTCAACTTCACATTCCTGCAGTGACAGAGCCCCCCCCCCCCCCCCGCCTCACCGGTGGCTGTGCCCATGGCCTCATTCCTGCAGCATCAACACCCCCCCCCCCCCCGGCCCCCTGCTGCACTCACAGATAAGAGCTGAGGCCTCCGTCTGCTGCAGCACAAACTGGATTCAACTCACATCCATCAAAGGAACATTCTGCTCCTCTACAACCATTAAACCTTGGAGCGGGGTCGCGACCTCTGAAGGCGTCACATGATGAACCTTAGGGGTCTCGTCTTCAAGACTCTAAACCTTTATTCAAATCAAACTCAGTCAAACAGGAAGTTAACATCTGAGCTACAGAGCAACACACTCACAGTCACACACACACACACACACACACACACACACACACTTGAGGAGATGTTAGCTAGTTACTTTAAGGGTGTTGCACAGAACGGTTTAACTGACTTTAAGCGATTCCTGAAATGTAAGACTAAGATAAGGAGAAACCTTAAGGAGAAAATTTAAGGTGTTTCGTGTAACTGCTTTTATTATCAGGAAACCTTAACTCAGACTTTAAGGGAAATCTTAAGTCAAGGTGTTTTGTGTAAGTGGCCCAGCTGTGTGTCACCACCAGTGAGACCAGTTCACCCACAGAGAGTCCGAGCGGGTTCTACTCCTGCTTCTATTTGTGCCGCAGTCGAGTCTCAGCGGAGCCAAGTTTCTATTGTATAACACGAGTGAAGATGACTCATGTGTCCAGAAATAGAGGAGAGCGCCCACGCAGCACGGTGAGGCGTTCAGGGACCGTACGAGTACAGGACGCCATCAATGAGAAGCACAAGCTGGATGTTCTGGATCACAGAACCACAACACATCCCACAGGCCAACTCAGGCCTAACGTTACCACGGTAACAATCACCTGCGCTGAGCAGTAGGAAAACATGGCTCATAATTTGTGGTTTGCTAACACTGTAATGGAGAGAGCAAAGAGAAGGGGAAGAGTTTTTAGAGACGGCAGCCAGTTTTATTGTTACACTCTTCTAATTTACCCAGAATTCCTTGTGCCACAGTCACACAAAAAATGTATTTCTTTCTGTGAGCGTTTTATGAAAGCGGGGAAATGTAATGGAAAACTTTCACAAGTCTATACATGCACGTCCTCTCATGTCACGTCATCCACCTTTTGTACAGCTAATGATTCAACTCGAGCTACAGGAAGTTTCATACTGGACCCTGATTATCGTTCAGGTGCATCAGCTGTGTCACCATCTGCCTCTGAAGTGTCTCTCTGGACTGATTTCCCGGTTTACTTCCTGTCTTTTCCCGCTCCAGTGATTGTCCGGCCGGCCCTGATTGTGTTTCACCTGTTCCCAGGTAGCTGGGTGATATACACAGTGTTATTATCCCAGGTTAAACTGTTACTGTCCCGCGCTGGCGACACGCAGAGCGGCAGCCATTTTGTTTTCAGGTTGTCCGTCGGTCCGTCTCATTCTCGTGGACACGATATCTCAGAAACACCTTGACAGAACTTCTTCAAATTTGGCACAAACATTCACTAAGGCACAAGGATGAACTGGTTAGATTTCGGTGGCTAAAGGTCAAAGGTCAAGATCACAGTGATCTCACAAAATGTGGTTTTGGCGTTGTGAACGCAACATCTCCGTGACACCTTGAGGGATTTTCTTCAAATTTGGCCCAAATGTCCACTGGGACTCCAGGACCAACTGACTAGATTTTGGTGCTCAAAGGTCAAAGGTCAGTGTGGCCTCACAAAACACTTTTTAGCCATTACTCAAGACTTCAAACCGCAATTATGACAAAATTTTACACAAATGGTTAAAAACACATCAGGGCGGGGAAGACAATCACTGGAGTGGGACAAAACAGGAAGTAATTTCAAAGTAAAACAGGAAGTGAGTCCAAGAGACACTAAGGGGCAGATTGTGACATATGTGTGTGTTTAAATCAGATAATTGAAAAGTGTAGTGTCGTCCTAAATCAAACACTGTGTGCACTGACAGGAAACGATGATTGCAACATGTGACGAGGTCGTCGCCCACTTTGCTCACTTGACTTGAAAATGAATGTTTAACTTTCTTGTGTCAAGCGACATGGAAATTAGGCTGCTATCGTTTGTACAACATGTTCCCCCTCCTCGCTCGCAATTTCACAAGGTTGCAGATATGTTGGTGGCCCCTCCCCTTCTGCTACAGAGCCAAGATGGCGACTGTTGAGGGTGAGAAGTCCATCTTTTCACACTGGTTTTGAGTGAACCATCCAGGTGCTTTTAGTGCACACGAGTGTCGCCACACTCGTTAACATGAATACACTTCTGTGTACACAGCAAAGGTGAACAACGTGACGGGACAGTAAACACAACACGTCCTGAGTGGAGGGAACTTTAACATCATCAGGCTGCAGCTGATTAATGAGAGTTCAGCTTATAATTAAATTAAATCTATCAGCACAAATATTCAATGTTCATATCTGAGAAACTTTCCTGTAAAAGTTCAACACGTCAGCAACTTGAGAGGCAACAGTGGCTGATAAAAGGTCAACAGCTGAAGGAATGTGTGTGTGTGTGTGTGTGTGAGTGTGTGTGTGTGTGTGTGTGTGTGTGTGTGTGTGTGTGTGTGTGTGTGTGTGTGTGTGTGTGTGTGTGTGTGTGTGTGTGTGTAATATTCAACATGGAACAAAACCTCACAGCTTGTGTGTTGGAGCTGAAATAAAAAAATAAATCCTCAGTGTGACGAGATTTAACTACAGCACAGTCTGTCTGTCAGGCTGTTCACACACACACACACACACACACACACACACACACACACACACACACACACACACACACACACACACACACACACACACACAAAGCAGGCTCTTTCTAGCTCCCACAGGACTCAAACCCATTATTCACAGCTACAGTAGGTTCAATAGGACAGAGAGCTGATCTGTGTGTTGCAGTCTGCATCTGTATGAGCCGTCATATTCAGACAGCTGTGACCTCTGACCTCTGACCCTCAGTCAAATACTCAGGAGCAGGTTTTTCAGTATTTCTGCTACAAAAAACAAAAAAAACAGAACCACCAATCATCAGCTCGATCAGCAAGAGATGCTGTTGTTCATGTTTCCACGACGACGCCTCTCTCCCACATCTTGTGGACAGATCGCAGCCGCCTCTGTTCTCCACACTGACGAGAAACACTGTCAAACTGACAGTTTCCCAGACCGTCAATAAAGATGGACGTCGCCTCTGTGACTTCACCCACAGGTTTCTGAAGCTCAGAGTGAGCTGTTCCACCGTCGCCATTTTGGCACTGTCCAACTCCGCCCCCTAACTCCCAGATAATCCAAAAATGGTCAAAGAGGAGGGGCTTGTGTGGCAAGCATCGTTAGTACAGCTGGGCGTCTTGCTTGAAGGCAAACCGATAGCTTATATATTGCTGGCTAATTAGCTCCCTAATGAACTAAGCTAACAAGCCATTTATAGTTACCTGCTAATTAGTGCTAATAAATAAATAAAATAATACTAGTTTCACTCAATTCAAAATACAGCAGCACAGACTTCCTCACGTTCTGTTAGCCAGTTAACAACACGTCAAATTACCTGTCTGATATTTAATATCCTCCAGGAAGCACCAACGTTCACTGACTGAATTAGCTGAAGTGACACTTAGCAGACAGCTAGCAGCTAGCTACCGAGCAACCACACCCTCAATTCTCAATAACTTTAGTCCAAAATAAAACATAAACAGGTGAGTTATATAAACATGTGAGTTATATAAACAGGTGAGTTATATAAACAGGTGTCATGAAGGAGGAAATTATCTCTAGAGACCAAAACAGTTTTTGTACCAGGCTGTAAACATGTTTATTTCTGCTGTAAAGTTGGACATTTTAACATGGGAGTCTATGGGGACTGACTCACTGTTGGAGCCAGACTCTAGTGGTTGTTAGAGGAACTGCAGCTTTTTGGTTCTTCGGTGTTGATGCCTCATTTTTGGCCTGTTAAATCCTGCTACAGTGGCCATGCTAACACGCTGATGTTTAGCTGCTTTAATGCTAATTAGCAGTAAACACAAAGTCCAGCTGATTACTGAGCTGGTATTTGGTCATAAACCAAAGTATGGGACACGGTGCTAGACTCAAGTTCATCCTGAGGGGAACATGAACCACATTTCATCACAGTCCATCCAACAGTGACGCTGCTACAACGACTAAAAACTATCAACAGTCACAACAAGGAACGATTCCTGAACTCATCATTGCTATAAAACAACATGTGATGCATTCACAGGCACCCGAGATAAACAGGAGTTTTCTGACACTTTAATTTTTTTAAATGTAAAAGACAAAACATGGCACAGCATGTCTTTACTCAGCTCCTTGTACTGTCATCATGACCAGCAAATACAAAGGTGGATCAGTTAATATTTGTCATTAATAGGAATTTAAAACATGTTAATGAACGCTTTAATGTTTTTTTAAAATGATTTACATCATAGTGATATTTATGATAAACGTTAAATGGACCATTTTATAAATACCTGTCTTTCAGTGGTCAATAAACAAGCTCCGTTCAAGATATTTAAAAAGAGAATTTAAAAAGAGGAAAAGATTGATCCAGCCTGTGGTTTACATCTGAATTATTGCATATTTTTAAATTAAGGAATAAAGCCTGGACGTACAAAGGACCCGTCTCACTGGCTAAATTATAAGAAATGCGTGTACTTCTTCTTCATATTACATCAGTCTAACTTCTAACTCTTACACCACAATAAGCTTCAGAGCACTTTAAAAAGCTATCCACTGTTTAGAAACAAGATTTTACACCTTCCCAAAACAGGATGCAGCTGTTTAAACTGATCAGACTGTGTTTTATAATCTTCCTTGTGAATTATTTTTAGTACAATTTTGTATTTTTAGTGTTTGTTATTTGAAGTGCATCGTAAAGTCTCTCTGGACTGTTTTATTTTGGTTCTTATACATCCAGGTTCAGATAGATAGATAGATAGATAGATAGATAGGATATTTAGAGATATTATTATAGGTCTGTCATGGGGAGGATTTCAGAGTGGAGGATGGAGAGCAGATGTTAATGCTGGATGGGGGGTTGTTACATAAAACCATCCTCCCCTCCTTAATCCATCCTCCATCCCTCCTCTCCTCCGCGGCGTGCTCACTTTCCCAGCAGCCTCTTACATAATTTGGGACCGTGACCAGCGCCTGCCTCATATCTGACACATGATGATGTGCGGTGTTTTCATCTTCTTTTTAAAACCGGGGGACGTCGGAGCTCCTCTGCCCCGCTGCGGCGCACCGCAGCCCGGCCCGGCGCCGGCGTTCTCTCCCCCGGACAAGGTCGACCGCAGCCGGGGAGAGAGCCGCTAAAAACCCGCTAAAAACCCTCCAGCATCTTCATATTATTATTATATTACACAAGATCTCCGCAGCGAGAACATGAAGCTAAACTTCACTCCGGGTTTCTAGAACATTCCTGCAGCGCTGTGTTTAATATGAAGTTTATTTGATCATATTCATCACACATGGACACACATGAAGGCTGGTGTGTGTGTGTGTGTGTGTGTGTGTGTGTGTATAACTCCACATCAGGATTTCCAGCTGCTCTGTCTCAGGATTATCTCAGCTGATGTTTGGACCCAGAAAAACCCAGAAAAACGTGAGATAGAAGCTGTAAACCCGCGGGAGAACCGCAGGTGGGTCTTACCTGTGTGTTGTTTCCGGTGTTTGACAGAAACGTCCAGCAGCTCCGTCATCAACTGTTTCTCACTCCGCTCAGTCCCAAATATAGTCCCAGAGTGTGTGAGAGTGTGTATGAGTGTGTGTGAGTGTGTGTGTGTGTATGAGTGTGAGTGAGTGTGTGTGTGTGTGTGTGTGATAACAGCACTGTGTGCCTCTCTCTCTCTCTCTCTGCTGTTGCAACCATAAACCGTTACCTGTCTATGTCTCTCTCTCTCTCTCTCTCTGGGCCAGTCCATTTGCAGTAGTGGGGGGGGGGGGGGGGGGTAAACATGACAGTGCAACATGCCTATGACGAAGATGAGATGTGTGAATAAATATGACTTAATAATTTGACCTGAATTTAAATCGTGTTAAAATCGCAGTATAAAATTATTACAAGTTGTTTTTTAAATTATTTTAAGGAAACTGTAACTCAGACTTTATGGAAAATGTTTTGTGCAACTGGCCCCTGATTGACATGAAATTTGAAGCATTGTTTGTATTTTAATTGCTCTTGTGTTTGGACATTTAACACAACAACTGGATAAAATTTTGATGTGATGTTTTGATAAAAGTCTCATTACAGTATCGACTGTTGTATCAGCGTTAATACTGAAAATTTTCAAAAACTATTCCTCACCTCAGCTTCCTGTTATGGTCTCCTCCTCGCATTGCCTGGAGCTCGATGCATCAATAGGAGCTGAGTGTGAGTTCAACATAAAGGCTGATGGCCTTAATCTGACTGAAGTGCAGCGTCTTTCAGAGCAGCAGGTCAGAGAGGAAACTCTATTCAGCAGCACTCCACTCTAGTCTGAAGGCGATTGTACTCAAACTGTGCTGCGTGGCCCTACCGGGGCCACGGTGAGGCCTCCAGATTACTACTAAACGTAGTATGTTAAGGTGACCAGATGTCCCTGTTGGAGCTGTCCCCGGAAATGTCCCTATTTTAAAGTTTGTAATTAAATACAGACATCTAGCTAGCTGCTAGCTATAACAGCTTCAGACGTGAAGATAAAACCATCAAAATAGAGTTATCCAATCAGATTTTTCTTTTTTTTTGTTGTCTCTAGGCAGAAAAAGGCTTAGCTGGTTCAGTCATTGGTTAGGAGTTCATAACCAGGCAGTAAACTAACAAAAACAAACATACTTCAAACAAACTTTGCACCTGCTTCAAAGGTAGGGAGTCTTTTGATTCATTTTAAAAACTGGATATTCTAATGATAATTTGACTGATGAACTGGAAATGTCCTCGTTTTGATTTCAGATATCTGGTCAATTTATAATATGTTGAACAAATATTTCAGATGTGGAAATAGATTGACATATATAGTTAATAATTTTATTATCTTATCAGCTGACTGCACTGGAGGTCAGGGGTCATCAGGGTCTCAGGGGGTCCAGGTGACAACCCTGACGGCGGTCTGAGCAGCTCGCCGGATGTCCCGGTCCTCCTCTGCAGCCTCGCTCCTCCTCAGCAGCAGCGGCAGCTGCTCCAGCAGGAGGCGGCGCCCGTCTGGAGCTTCGGCCAGCGAAGTCAGAGTGCGCAGGGAGTACAAGATGAGGGCCTTCCTCCTCCTCCTCCTCTCCAGGTCCTCCTCCTCTTCCTCCTCTGTCTCCTTGGACACCAGTGCGAGGAGGACAGGGACAACGTCCAAATCCAGACACTGCTGCTTACCTGCAGGAAGAGGAGGATCAGTCGTAGGTCAGTTGGTGTGTTTAATGTGCAGACAACAGGAGGTTCACTTCCTCATAGACGTTGTCAGATGACCCACAGTTCTCTCTTGAATCCTCAGTACAAAACATGAACAGCCGTGTTAGAAAAGAAGCCTGTGGACCGAGGGAGAGTCTGAAATGAAGTTAACTACAACTCCCAAGATGCATTTCATAAAAAGCCAACCACTGAGCTTCAGATTCTGCAAAAGACCATATTCACACAGCGGCCATTTTCCTCTGACATCACATTCATACTGCTGTGTTCAGTGTTACATGTCATATAAACGAAGAGAACCGGTTGACAACAGCTAACGTTAGCATTCAAACACCTCTTAGCTAACTTTACTGTTTGATTGTGTTACATGTTTAGTTCAGCCAAAAAACACACTGGATGAAATCAAGCTAGCAATGTAGCATTAGCTGCCTTGCTATCTTTTCAGCTAGTTAAGTTAGCAGTGGTTATGAAACCATGTAACATTAGTTAATGTTTAATGCTTGCACAAGCCAGTGGATTAATGTGTCATCTGACAACTTTAGCAGCGCTAACATTGACATTTATGTTAATTGCAAATTTCACATTTGCTAGCCTAGCATTAGCTTACAGTGTTTCCAGTGCGGTAGGGTCTTTACCTTCAACATCTGACAAATTCATCTGCCCGTTCATCCGTGTGGTCAAAGGAAAATGACGGTAAACAAATTCACCTCAAATTCCCTCTGGATCATGTTGTCTGGTCACATGATCCAGAGGGATGTTGCCATGGTGACAGGCATGAAGGAGATCATTAAAATAACTTAAAATGGTTCATTCACAAAGAGGGAAAACACTTCCAGCTGGTGTGTGTTTGTACCTGTGGTGATGATCACAGTGTACATGATGACTCCTGCAGCGTTGGCCTGAACCTCCATGTCCTCGTCCTGCAGCAGACCAACCAGGACAGGAAGCACCGCCTCCTTGCACACCTGCCGCTTTCCGTCCTCAGGAATGCTGAAACCAGCAGACACAGGCCAGAGCAACAAACAAACAAACAAACAAACAAACAAACAAACACATTTAAACCAGCAGACAGCAACCAGAGCAACAATCAAAGTAAAAATGAAGTCAACACTGAAGTGCTAAAAAGCTGCAGTTCCTCTAACGACCACTAGAGTCTGGCTCCAACAGTGAGTCAGTCCCCATAGACTCCCATGTTAAAATGTCCAACTTTACAGCAGAAATAAACATGTTTACAGCCTGGTACAAAAACTGTTTTGGTCTCTAGAGCTAATTTCCTCCTTCATGACACCTGTTTATATAACTCACCTGTTTATGTTTTATTATGGACTAAAGTTATGGAGAATTGAGGGTGTGTTTGCTCGGTAGCTAGCTGCTAGCTGTCTGCTCAGCGTCACTTTAGCTGATTCAGTCAGTGAACATTGGTGCTTTTGGAGGATTTTAAACATCAGACAGATAATTTGGCTTGTTGTTAACAGAACATGAGGAAGTCTGTGCTCCTGTAGGTTTAGGTGAGTTAAACTCTAGTATTATTTATTTGTATTTTACCGCTAATTAGCAGGTATTGGTGTCTGTGATCACCATACGTGGCTTGTTAGGTTTGCTCGTTATGAATTAGCTTTGGGTTAGCTTTCAAGCAAGACTCCAAGTTGTTCTAATGATGCTAATGGTAGCTTATGCTTGCCACACATGCCCCGCCTCTTTGACCACTTTTGGATTAGCTGGGAGTTACGGGGCGGAGTCAGACTCTGCCAAGATGGCAACGGTAGAGCAGCTCACTCTGAGCGTTTAGAAACCTGTGGGTGACGTCACAGAGGCGACGTCCATCTTTATTTATAGTCTGTGGGTTGAAGTAAACTGCTGAAATGATCAGAATTTCAGTTTAAGTCTGAGTTAACGCGTATGAGCTGAGTGAAGTTGAAGTGAACATGTGGAAAGAAGCTGAAGTGTTACTTTAATGTCAAGGGTTTGTTGAAGTGTGAGCATGATGGAGGTCGTAGACAGGAAGTGGAAACACAGTTTCAGTTTGGGCATAATGACTTGAATGAAGTCGAAGTGTGAGTTTATGTGTAAGTGCAGGTTGAACCACTGAGAGGAGTTGAAGTGTCAGGTGAAGTGACACTCATACCTGAGGGCCATCATGGCTGCCGCCGCCTCTCTGCGGATGTTCGGGGAGCGATGCAAGAGTTTGTGGCCCAGCAGCGAGACACCATCAGAGGCCAGAGCCGGCAGAGCGTCCAGCCTGGAGCAACAGCTGATGGTGGAGAGTAGCAGCACCTGCACCTCCTCCTCCTCCTCCTCCTCATCTTCATCATCTCTGAGCTTCAGCATCAGTTTAGGAACCAGAGTCAGGAGAGCCTCTGCACCTGCACACACACACACACACACACACACACACACACACACACACACACACACACACACACACACACACACACAGTGATATTATCCCAGGTTAAACTGGGACTCTCCACCAGCGACATTAACGGTGGCGGCCATTTTGTTTTCAGGTTGTCCTGAAATATCTCAGTAACGTCTCGACAGAACGTCTTCAAATTTAGCACAAACATTCACCAGGACTCAAGGATGAACTGAATATATTTTGATGGTCAAAGGTCAAAGGTCAGTATGACCTCAGAAATCACTTTTTAGCCATTAGTCAAGACTTCACACAGAAATTATGGCAAAATGTCACACTAATGGGATGTAAACGGGAACTAGACTGAGTGGAGGAAGGATGCGACCATGAGGAGGTGACTCTAGTTACCATTAAAACTATTACTGCAACAGAGAGTGAAGTATGTGTGTGACACGGCTCAGGAAACATGTCCTTTATTTTAAGATTTCAGAAATCAGCGATCATTTCACTGGAATTTAATATATTTAACGATATAACAGAAAATAATGAATAATGTTTCAAGTGTAATTTTTCAGTTTATCTTTTCCCATTTTAGTAGAATGAGAACAGTTTAACAAACTGTTTCGTCATCAAATTGATCAAGACAGAAAAATATTAACGGCTCTTAAATGAAATGTTGGATAGAGTCAGACGTGAGGACGGTACCAGCTGGCAGCAGGGCGAGGCGGTTCAGCACCCGGTGGACGTTTCTCCTGCAGGAGGACGAGGAGTCGCCCAGCAGCTGAGACAGGGGAGGGAGGAGGGAGGAGGACAGCAGGGCCTGTCTGTGGGGGGAGGCGACAGAGACACAGTGACCTCGGCAGACACACGGAAATGTAGAAATTTTAACTTTCTGTTTGATGGAAATCCTCGTCTGATCGACTGAAGCCCGATTCATCAAATACAGATTTATTCTCTTTCAGATCTGCTCAGTCAGGAGTTTATAGTGAACAATATCAGAACACAATACTATAGTCTAAACATGTCGTTCAGCTTATCCCCTCCTGTTGTGTGAACACCTGAACGTGAATTTTCTCCAGTTAACGAATGAAACTATAAACTTCTTTCTGAACATAATTTCTTCTGATCTCTCACTCAGCTCCTTATTTCTATTTAATTATTATTCAACTTTCTCTATTTGTATTTTCCTTCCGTGTTTTCTTATTAAAACATTTCAATCCTGTTTGCTCTGTTTCTGTGGTTAAAGGAGGGTTTTTCCTTAATAAAGTTAAAAGCTCAGTGTGAGATCAGTCGGATGCTTCTCCTCAGTCCTGATGAATTCTCCTTCACACCTTTGACCTCATGACGTTTTCCATCGAGGTGGAGGAGACGTGGTTAGAGAGATTATTTTGACTGGAGCTCTGAAAATCTTCACAGACACTTAAACTTCCCACAAAGCTTCACCTGGACGTCACCGCAGTGTCACACCGCCACCTGCTGGTGACATCACACACTACAGCGAGGGTCTAATCAGGAAACATCCATCCGTTATCCATACTGCTTATCCCTATAGGGTCACCAATTAACCTGCGTGTGTCGGGACTGTGGGAGGAAGCCGGAGAACCTCGGTTTGATGAAAATATAATTAGAGACCAGACTGATCCTTTAAAAAGTGATTAAATGTTTCACTGACTGACAATCAATTAAATGTTGTTGAATGAACTTCATATTTCAATTTACATTCTGTAAATAAACTCTAATATTATGTACAGTATTGTTTTACACGGACTACAACGACTTCAATTACTTGTGAACATTATAATATATATACTAAATGGATTATTGCACTGCTAAATCTACAATATTATTTTTATCTACCATTATTTTATTTGTTGTTTTACGCATTTGTATTTTCTTTTTTAAATCTCCTTTGTATCTGCCGGTTACCACGGACACAGTTAAACAAACAGCAGCGTTTAGACAGTGAGATGAAGGCAGTGTTTGTACTGTACCTGCCGACGCTGTGGGCCGTCAGCAGGTGAAGCAGCTCGCAGGTCCTCGCTCTGACTGATGGATCTTCATCCTTCAACAGAACCTTCAGCCGCTCCAGAAAACCTGCAGAAGAAGAAGAAAGATGTGTCAGCGCTGCAAAGTTCCCAGGTGTTCTCGGCTTCAGGTCGTAGTTCAAGCATCAGCAGTTAGCTGAGGGAGTTAATTCAGGGTGTTGCACAGAATAACTTAAAGGGTTTCCTTTGTTAGAGGAGAAAAGTTAAGGTATTTACAGCAATGAAAGGGGTTTTACAGCAGTGAAATTCTACTGTTTCCACGGAGACCGTTTGTTTGCTGCCATTGGCACTGTTATTTGCTGACAACATAATGAGAGATAACATGCTTAGATACCGATCCTCATATTGAAAAGGCATCATCATCGTCATCAAGAAACTGAGTCTGTTCTATTGTTAGACAAGCAGCAGCTGGCGCTGACCTTTGACCTCAGTGTCCTTTCACCCGTTTTATTGGTTGCTTGAAATATTCCTCAAAATTATGTTTTTCTCTCTGGATGTTTTACATTTTTAATTCTCATAATATCATGACTTTATTATTGCAGCCTAATGTTGTGACTTTTTTCTTCTTTAATCTCATATTATGACTTTTTTTCTTGTAAAATTACGACTTTATTCTCGTAATATTATGACTTTTTTCATAAATATCAGATTTCTTTTTTTCCTCAACGCGGCCCTAATACTAATACTGATACTAATACTGATACTGATACTGATACTAACACTGATACTAACACTGATACTAACACTGATACTAACACTGATACTAATACTGATACTGATACTAATACTGATACTAACACTGATACTAACATTAATACTAACACTGATACTAACATTAATACTAACACTGATACTAACATTAATACTAACACTGATACTAATACTAACACTAACATTAATACGCATAATTATCACAATCTGGACTAAGGTATGATGACTCATACACAACACATCACCATGATACCGTCTGAAAGAACTCATTCATCTACAAGTGGAGATAACAGGGATATAATTCAAAGGATCGCTGATCATGAAAAGCTGGAACTGAGAACATTTCAATACACTGACCATAATTTACTGGACTTGGAGCACGATATAGACCCGGACAATAACTTCTTCTCTAACATTAACGACAACTGCTGCTATTACACAGCTGAACAGTACAATCAGACCATTAAAACGGACAGCAAACTGTCTATAATTCATTTCAATAGCAGAAGTCTATATGCAAACTTCAATAACATCAAGGAATATTTAGGTCAAGTTAAAACATTTAAAATAATTGCGATATCAGAAACGTGGATCAATGCGGATAAAGGAATGGACTTTGAATTGGAAGGATATGAATTTAACTGTGTAAACAGAAAGATCAAGAGTGGAGGAGGAGTGGCTATGTATGTGGATAATAACTTGAATTATAGAGTAGTAGAAAATATGACAACTTTCATTGATAACTTATTAGAATGTATAACAATTGAAATATGTGAAGAAAAAAACAAAAATGTAATAATCAGCTGTATATACAGAGCACCGGGCTCTAGTATTGAAGCATTCAAGGACTGGATAGGGGAAATGTTTTCAAAAACTAATCAAAAAGTTGTTTTCATTTGTGGTGACTTCAATATTGATTTGCTCAGTTCAAATAAGCACAAAATGACCGACGAATTTATCAATACAATGTACAGCATGAGTTTATATCCAAAAATCACCAGACCTAGTAGAATCACATCCCATTGTGCCACTTTAATCGATAACATATTTACCAATGATATTGAAAATAATACAACGAGCGGACTATTAATTAATGACATCAGTGACCACCTACCAGTGTTTACAGTTTATAACAGCAACTGCCAGAGAAATCAGCCAGAAGAAAAACTAAAATACAGACGTGTGAGGACAGAGGAAACTATGACTATACTTAACAATGATTTACTGGCACAAAATTGGGAAAAGGTATATAATGAAAGTGATATTGATAGTGCATATGAAACCTTTTTAAGAATATTCACAGCATTATATGATAAAAATTGTCCAATAAAACGATACTACAAAAACAAAAATATAAAGATCGTCCATGGTTCACGAAAGGATTACAAAATGCCTGTAAAAAGAAAAATACACTATATAGAGAATTCATAAAACTAAGGACTAAAGAGGCAGAAAAGAAATATAAAAACTATAAAAATAAGTTAACCAATATTATAAGGGTATGTAGGAGAGAATACTATACTAAAATATTATATTATAACAAAAGCAATATTAAAGGAATATGGGACATATTAAATAGTATTATTAAAAATAGTCCTAAACAACAGAGCTACCCTCAATATTTTATCGATAATAATATTAAAAAGGACAATATGGATGATGTGGTCAATAGCTTTAATCATTTTTTTGTAAATGTTGGACCAAACCTGGCAAGAAAAATTCCAGATCCATTGTTATCTGAGGATTGGAATGATAACTTCATAGTGAGAAATCCCAGTTCAATGTTCCTTACAGCAGTGGAAGAAAAAGAAATAATAGATATAGTAAATAAATGTAAATACAAAACATCTACTGATCTGAATGAAATTGATATGAAAGTTGTAAAAAAGGTCATTGAGGGGATTTCTGAACCACTTACATACATCTGTAACTTATCATTCCAAACCGGAAAATTTCCTAACAACATGAAAATAGCTAAAGTTGTGCCGCTGTATAAAACTGGGGATAGACACCACTTCACAAATTACAGGCCAGTTTCTTTACTTCCTCAATTCTCCAAAATTCTAGAAAAACTATTCAATAACAGATTAGACAAATTCATAAACAAACATAAATTACTTTCTGACAGTCAATACGGATTTTGAACAAACAGCTCAACATCACTGGCATTAACAGAATCAATTGAGGAGATCACAAACGCTATAGATCACAAACTGCATTCAGTTGGAGTATTCATAGATCTCAAAAAAGCTTTTGATACAATTAATCATAACATATTATTCAATAAACTTGAACGGTACGGGATCAGGGGGTTAGTATTGCACTGGGTGAGAAGTTATTTAAGTAACAGAAAACAATTTGTGAAGTTGGGGGAACATTCATCGTCATGCTTGGACATTGCTTGTGGCGTCCCACAGGGGTCAGTATTAGGTCCAATATTATTTATACTTTACATAAACGACATATGCAAAGTTTCAAGAACACTAAAATTAGTGTTATTTGCAGATGACACTAGTATTTTTTGTTGTGGGGGGGATTTACATGAACTACTGGGGAGGATCACCACTGAAATGTGCAAACTGAAAATGTGGTTTGACAGAAACAAATTATTGTTAAACTTAAGTAAAACTAAATTCATGTTATTCGGTAATTGCAATAAGAATACACTAGTACAGTTACAAATAGATGGGGTGGACGTTGAAAGAGTATATGAAAACAAGTTTCTTGGGGTAACAATTGATGATAAAATAAACTGGAAGTCTCATATAAAACATGTACAAAGCAAACTGTCAAGAAGCATTTCAGTTCTGAGCAAAGCAAAACACATTCTGGACCACAAATCACTCCACATTCTCTACTGTTCACTGATTTTACCATATTTACAATACTGTGCAGAGGTTTGGGGCAATACTTATAAATGTACAATACAATCTCTATCCATTCTGCAGAAAAGAGCCATAAGAATAATTCATAATACCGGTTATAGAGATCACACAAATTCACTATTCTTAAAATCAAAAACATTAAAATTCACTGACCTGGTTAATTTCCAAACAGCACAAATTATGTACAAAGCAATAAACAATCTACTTCCTGGAAATATTCAAAAATTGTTTTTTCACAGAGTTGGGGGTTATAATCTGAGGGGTGAGTTCAACTTAAAACATCAGCGGGCACGTACAACACTAAAAAGTTTTTGTCTGTCAGTTTGTGGAGTGAGGCTGTGGAACAGACTGGGTGTGGAGCTCAGGCAATGTCCAAGCATGATCGAGTTTAAAAAGTGGTACAAACACATGGTTTTCACGAGGTACAGGGAGGAAGAAGGGCTTTAATAATCGGGTGTTTTCATAAATGATAAATGATTTATGTATTTGTTTATTTAATCTATTTATTTTCTTCTACTTTATGTAAATATATATGTTTGGGAAGAAAGACTGATAATTGAGTAGTGGAGAAGGGGTAGGTTTAAATAAGCATATGCTTCATCCTACTCCTTTTCGGACATGTTGGGTTAACATTATTATTTTTGTTTTGATTATTGTTATTGGATTTGTTTGTTTTTCAGTTTACTTTGTGTGTTACTCGCACATGTTCGAAATAAACTAAACTAAACTACTAACACTGATACTAATAGTGATACTAACACTAACATTAATACTAATACTGATACTAATACTAACACTAACATTAATACTAATACTGATACTAATACTGTTACTGATACTAATACTGATACTAATACTAACACTGATACTAACACTGATACTAACACTGATACTAACACTAACATTAATACTAATACTGATACTAATACTGTTACTGATACTAATACTGATACTGATACTAATACTGATACTAACACTAACATTAATACTAACACTGATACTAATACTAACACTAACATTAATACTAACACTGATACTAACACTAACACTGATACTAACACTGATACTAACACTAACATTAATACTAATACTGATACTAATACTCGTCGTAGTTTCATGCTACTTACTTGAGTAACATTTTTAAGGCGGGACTTAATGGCGCCTGTTATCACCGTCGTTACCTGAGCACAGGATGGTGGTCTGGCTGTGAGCCCGGACTTACCTCCTTTAACAGTCTGGTAGAGCCGCTCCGGGTCGTGGATCAGGTCGCAGAGTGAAGCCAGAGCCCGCAGCCTCGTGCCGGTCTCCGGCCTCTGCAGCTGCTCGAACAGCTGCGGCACGGCCCGCCGCCCGAAGGCCAGCGGGGCCCGGGTCGGGTCCATCAGAGCACCGGCCATCCGGGATGTGGATCAGGTTAAACCCGGTAAAGTAGGACAAAACCGGGCTGGACTGCCAGGTATGTCCACGCCAAATCACTCCACAGCCGTTGCCTGGCAACCGCATGTAAACATCCCTGAGCGACGATGCTGCGTTCTGGGTCTGTAGGAAAGTAGGGGTTTCTGGGAGATTTAATCAATATCCTTAAAAGTCTATACAGATGTTTTATCCTTTCAGTCTAGTTTTAGTTTGGCCAAACATCTGGCCCAAGTATCTATCTATCTATCTATCTATCTATCTATCTATCTATGAAGACCAGGCTTACAGGTAGAAAGTGTAAGTAAGCTGAGCTGTCATCACTCCAAACTTGGAAACATATTTACTATTAAATGCCTCCCTCTTTTACTGAGTGGATCAACAGCAGAGTTCTTACTGTATGTGTCATTAGGACATTAACATTATTTATTAAGTTAATTAACCACATTGTTAAAGTCAGGCGTCATTTTATTCTGGAAATTCTGTGAGCAGCAGCCTGAGCAACACACACACAGACAGGTGAGCTGCAGGCTCTCAGGTGAGCTCTGATGTCACAGGCTCTCAGGTGAGCTTTGATGTCACAGGCTCTCAGGTGAGCTCTGATGTCACAGGCTCTCAGCTGAGCTCTGATGTCACAGGCTCTCAGCTGAGCTCTGATGTCACAGGCTCTCAGGTGAGCTCTGATGTCACAGGCTCTCAGGTGAGCTCTGATGTCACAGGCTCTCAGCTGAGCTCTGATGTCACAGGCTCTCAGCTGAGCTCTGATGCTGTAAGTTAAGGAGCTGAATGAACAAGACCAGGTCTAAACCCAGTATGTGTCTGCACTGTAAAAAAAAAAAAAAAAAAAAGTCCTAATTTTACAGAAAATAACTCTTAAGTTTTCTAACAGTAATTTTCTGTTTTTTTAAACTGTGAACAAAAGTCTGTAAAATGACAGAAATGATGTGAATTAACAGCCAAACTTCTCTTTTAATCATCATGACAATAATCATGAATCACATTTATTTCACATTTCTGTAAAGACAAATTACTGTTTTATTTAAACAGTATTTTTCTGCTTTCTTAAATTACAAACAAATCTGTGTAAAATGACAGTAATTATCTGTAATTAAACATGTAGCTTGTTATTATAAAGGTTAATGTTCATAATAACAATTTAAAGATTCTCTGTAATTTCAGGGTGAATCTTATTAGTTTTACATTTATGTGACTTCTACATTCAAACTTTGTGATTCTGGATGAAATGAAACAAACTGTTTTTCATCACATCAAACATTCAAACTTCAAACAAAACAGTTTGAAGTACTGGAATGTATCCCAGCATGCACTGGGAGAAAAGCAGGAAAACGGTTTATAACACAACAACAACAACACACACACACACACACACACACGCGTCTGTGTGTCTGTGTGTCTCTGTGTGTGTGTGTCTGTGTGTGTGTGTGTGTGTGTGTGTGTGTGTGTGTGTGTGTGTCTGAAAACAGAAACAGGTGGAGTATCAAAGTAAAAGTCTCATGTCAGAATAATGTAAATCATACGACTGGATTGTGATTATTGATGTTTTAATGTGTCAACAACTTTCATGTTGCAGCTGCTGAAGATGAGACTCATTTTAAGGACTTAGATGGAGCTGATCTCACCTGTAATAAAACATCAGGATTCAACAAACAAAACACAACAACCAGCTTTTAGCAACATTGATGGAGACACAATAACTTTAGGAATGAAATACAAATCTGGACTTTTATCTATGTGAGCTTATAAAACTCAGCTGTGACTCCATCATCCCAGTAAAGACAGAGTCCAGCATAGAGAGGCTGAGTGAATGTGGTCTGGACTCTGTGGAGGAGAGTCATGGTTTCAGAGACGCTGTAGAAGGACAGAACACCTGCTGTGTGATCCAGGTACACTCCTACTCTGGAGGACCGAGGACCTGAGACTGGAGTGTTGATGCTGTTGAACCTAAATGAAAATCTGTTTTGAAAACAATCTAACGACCAAGATTTGTCATTGTTTCCAAATAAACTTTCCCACCCTGCTCTGCTGATATTCTTGTATGAGACTGATACAGAAACTCTTCCTCCTCTCCTCTCCACCTCCCAGTAACAACGTCCAGTCAGACTCTCTCTACTCAGGACCTGAGGATATAAAGTGAATCTGTCTGGATGATCAGGATAAGACTGTTGTTGACTCCATGTTACTTTTCTGTTTCCCTCAGATAATAACAGAACTGTGTTTGCTGTGTTTGGATCCAGGGTGATTTCCTGTGAATATTTTAAGAAGTCAGCTCTGGTCTTGGGCTCTGGTTGTGACAGTGAAACATCCACTTCAGTCAGTGTCAGTGAGATGTTTGTCCATGTCTCTGTCAGAACGTCCTGTAGTTTCTCTCTGAGCTGTGACACAGCTGCTGTCACGTCCTCAAAGTATCTCAGAGGACGGACATCGATGGCGGACGAGTCTGTAGAGTCGCTGAGTCGTGACAGTGAGGGGTAGTTGCGTAGAAAGTGGCTGTGATCCTCTGTGTGTGAGAGCTGCTTCAGCTCAGCGTCTTTCCTCTTCAGCTCAGCGATCTCCTGCTGCAGCTTCTCCTGAAGCTCTTTGACTCGACCGGCTTCAGTTTCCTGCTGGGATCTGATCTGCTGCTTCACATCAGAGCGTCTTTTCTCCATGAGACGGATCAGCTCGGTGAAGGTCTTCTCACTGTCCTCCACCGCTTCATCAGCAGAGCCGTCGATAGCCTCCACCTCCTGTCGAAGGAGCTTCACATCTTTCTCTCTGTCCTGGATCCTCTGCTGGATCTCTTGTCGCCTCAGCTGGAGCTCTCTCTGCCTCTCAGTCCTTTCTGCTGCAGCTGAGACTGTGTCGTGGCCTTTATGTTCATCCACAGAGCAGAGATAACAGATACACTGCTGATCGCTGCGGCAGAACATCTTCATCACCTCATCGTGACGAGAGCAGATGTTCTCCTGGAGCTTCTCGGAGGGCTCCACCAGCTTGTGTTTCTTTAACTGAGCTACATCATAATGATGCTGCAGGTGATTCTCACAGTAAGAGACCAGACAAACCAGACAGGATTTAACAGCTTTCAGTTTCCTCCCAGTGCAGACATCACAGGCCACGTCTTCAGGTCCAGCATAGCAGTGATCAGCAGCAGCAGCTTGGAGTCCAGTCTTCTTCAGCTGCTCCACTAAAGCTGCTAACATGGTGTTTTTCACCAGGACAGGCCTCGGTGTGAAGGTCTGCCTACACTGAGGGCAGCTGTGGATTCTCTTCTCATCCTCTTCATCCCAGAAGCTTTTAATACAGTTCATGCAGTAGCTGTGTCCACAGGGAAGAGTCACCGGATCCTTCAGTAGATCCAGACAGATGGAACAAGAGAAGGTCTCCCGGTCCAGCTGATCTCCTTTCTGCGCCATTTCAGCTCTCGGTGACAACGAGTGTCTGAGTTTCACTTCCTCAGAACTGAAACTAGTTTGAGCTCTGATCTCAACAACATGTGTCTCTGCAGTGAACGGGGCCTGTCAGCTCTCGCACTTCACCACATGTTGGTTCCACCCATCTTCAAACTGTAGATCTGAAGGGAGGGAACAAGGAAACACATGAACAGAGTGGAGCTGGCTGTGTTTGAGAGCAGGAAGAAGAGGGAGGGGCATCAGGCTTTGACTCAGTCCAGGAAGTGGTTTGACGCTGTGTGTTTAACCCTCGGTCCGACATAAAGCTCAGAACACGACCAATAAAGACGCAGCTCTCCGGACGGACTCGCCACACACAGATAACAACAGCACAGAGTCACAATCAGTGTGTAGAGAACTGATCCCTCTGATGCAGGCGTCCGCCTCGCTGCTGTTTGTTCATGTGTCATGTGACCAACACATATATTGATCCAGCTCGAGACAAGACGAGCTTCAGTTGTATTTGGAGATTAATCTGGTTTCAGCTATTAGTTCCATTAGTTCATTGTTTTTACTCTTTATTGAAGTCAAAGACGTGGTAACACAGAGGGGAAGTACGGTGCCTTTACACTGTAAAAAAAATCCTAATTTACAGAAAATAACTCTAAGTAACAGTAATTTTGTTTTTTAAAAATTGTGAACAAACGTCTGTAAAATGACAGAAATGATGTGAATTAACAGCCAAACTTCTCTTTTAATCATCATGCCAATAATAATGAATCACATTTATTTCACATTTCTGTAAAGACAAATTACTGTTTTATTTAAACAGTATTTTTCTGCTTTCTTAAATTACAAACAAATCTGTGTAAAATGACAGTAATTATCTGTAATTAAAAATGTAGCTTGTTATTATAAAGGTTAATGTTCATAATAACAATATAAAGATTCTCTGTAATTTCAGGGTAAATCTTATTAGTTTTACATTTATGTGACTTCTGCATTCGAACTTTGTGATTCTGGATGAAATGAAACTGTTTTTCATCACATCAAAGGAGGAGGGTGTGTGTGTGTGTGTGTGGTGGGCCTGTGTGTGTGTGTGTGTGTGTGTGTGTTGAAGTATGACGCAGCAAGAATTAATTTGCATTTCTTCAGTATATTGTATTTTATGAGATAGAGAAGTTGAAGTTTGAGATGATTTTAATCTGTTTTACACAGTATTTTTTACTTTGTCTTCAAAACAAAAGGTTTCCTTTACAATATTAAGCTTGTGTTTATATTTCATCGATTGACACTTAATTTTTTAGGATATGTTACTTTAATTTTACGGTTTTTGTTTGCCAGTCATTTGACAGTTTTTTTTTACATTTCTTTTTTAGAGTGTGGACCTGCTCTGGTCAAATCCTGATTCTATAACTGCGACGTCGTCTGACAAACTCACCAAACACACAAACTAAAGACAAAGACTTCAGCTGGATCCACTGTAACATGATGATTTATAGAGAAACATAGAAGATATCTTTCTTATTCAGTCTCTAACACAGAGCACAGCCTCCGTCTGGATCCACAACAGCTCAGTCTTTATTTACTCTAACAACGTAACAGACTTTTATCAGAGGCAGAGCTTTAACTCTCATCAGGCACAGTCAGTATGTACCAGTCCTACATGGACGACAGGTGCTGTTTCCATCGGTGATCAGAAATCTGACTGGATCACTACCACGTTTGGAGTCCCCCATGTGTTGGGCCACTCTTGTCCCACCTGCTCCCTCTAGGTCAAATCATACATCACAATACCGTTACTTATCCCAGCTACGTAGATGACACGAATCACTTTCACCAGGTGGCGATAGTCGCTTGGACTCTTAAAACTAAGAGCGGGTAAATGGATGCAATTAAATTTCATTCAATTAAATAAAGACAAGACAGAAATCATTCTATTTGGCGGAAAGAATGAAAGTTGTTGTTACACCTGGTGCAGGCTGGGTAACCATAAACACAGGATAGACTGTAATGCAACACAGTTCAGTGGTTTAATAAACTAGAATCACCTCTTCACGGTCGTATCCCTCCGCCACTCAGACTAGATCGAGGTTACATCCCTGTTTATCCAGAGTCATAGAAAATATGAACCCTCTTTGTGAAGTGTTGTCATAATTGCTGTGAGAAGTCTTGCGTAATGGCTAAAAGGTGTTTTGTGACTCACTGACAAAATCTAATCACTTCATCCTCGAGTCCAAGTGAATGTTTGTGTTACAGAGATTTCATGTCCACGTGAATTGGATGGATGGACAGACAACCCAAAAACCATATACCTCTGGTCCCGGCTGTCGCTGGCACAGAGGCAGAAGAAGAGGAATGTGTGCAGGAAGGTCAGCCAATCCAAACACACACAAATTCCCATAAACCAGAGGCAAGAATCCAAAATCCACAGAAAGCAGGAGAAAGGGTCAAAATCCAAGCAAACGCAAAGATCCTAGAAAAGAAGCAGATGCAGTAACTGAACAACATGTGATCTGTTGACAACCGAGAAGGGGAAGACATCGATATACAGCAGACTAATTAACTAACGAGACACAGGTGACACAGAAAACAGTAAGTAAAACTACACAACATACACACAAGGTCAGTCATTTTCAAAATAATACTCTTTATTAAAAAATTAGAAATCTGAACTTCAGCAGCCAAATCAAGGCAAAAACTAAATCAGCTTTTTTCTTTCCTTCAGCTGCCAGAGTTCTAACAAGAACCAGGAGATTTGCCAGAACATCAGTCCTGAGATTTTAAAGAGCTGCTGGTTTGTACATCACTTTATAATCTCTGGCCAAAACACATGTGTGATTTCCTTGAAGAGTATAAAGACTCTCAGACCTTCAGAAAGCCGTCAGACGGTAAAAACCTCCAGGAGCTGCTTTTGGCTGCACACATCAAACCTCCTGAGAAGAAACAAGGGAGGGTGAGATGGAGCAGGAGATTGTTTGAAATGCGCTACAGAAATAAAGGATAACATATATCCAAAGTGGGGGCAGTAATACCTAATCTAATCCACCTTTCAAAAGCATGTGGAGCGACCCTTATTCTCTGTCTTCTCCCTGAACTGTGGCTTGGACTGAACTTCATTGGTATGAAGTCGACTGACTCCATGATGCTGAGATCAGGGATCTGTGGGGCCCAGACCATCTGTTGCAGGACCACTGGTGCTGGTTGCACAAAGTTAAGACTCTCTTTAAAGTGTGAATTAAGGTTTCCTTAAAGTAAAAAGAGTTGCACAAAACAACCTCAAGTCTTCTCCTTATGGTTTCCCCTTAAAAGGAATCACTTAAAGAATCACTTAGAGTCAGGCAAACCATTGAACAAAAGACCTTAGCGATCAAAGAAAGGAAGAAAACACTAAAGGTACCTCTGATTCTATTTTAACTGCAAGTTAAGTCTATAGTGATAAACGAAGAGAACCCAATGGACACTCTTAACGATGAGGAATTGATTCTACAACACAGATTGTACCAGAAGTCAGGTTATTCGATTTGTCCGACCCTCTAGAGATCTAGATCACTCTGCTTTCATGATCTTTCCTCCAGTGAGGTACAGTCCAGGTGTTTCATGTCCACAGATCAGCTGTGTGCCGGGTCAATCACCGAGTTTAAACTCTCTCACCGTCTGATCAACGCAGTGGTGAAGTTTTGTCAAAACCACAGGAGATAGTGATGCACTTCTTTAATGTCGCCGGCTTCCTAAAACTGATAACAGGTGTCTCCATGGAAACAGTTGAATTTTACAGGTGTAAAATCTTTATTCCTAAACAAAATGAAACCTTTAAAGAGATTTTGTGCAACACCCTTAATGAACTCCCTCCGCTAAGAAGAAATTAAACCTTAAGTGTCAGACTTAAGTAGAGAACTTAAGCTGCAGGATGAATCTGGGCCAATCAGACGCCTCCTGACGGGACTGACACTGTAGTGTGCGTCACTCCCAGTCAGATGTTGTAAAACTGGAGTGTTAATTGTAAAGGCTCGGTGTGTGACTCAGTCCTGTGTGTGTCTCTGTGTGTGATGTTTTGCAGCGTGATGGCAGGACGGAGGCAGAGCCGGTGGAGACTGAGGCTCCTGATCCTCTTCAGCCTCGTCATCCTCACTGAACCGTTTAGTAAGAAACATTTGACATTTTAACGAAGCTCAGGTTCAGACTCTGTTCTACGTCTTTAAAGTTGTGACCCTTAAGATTCAGTCCTGGTTGATTTGGCAATACCTGTGGTTACCATGGTAACACTACAACTCTGAATAGGGAAGACACAACTTGTGTGAAATCAGTACAGCAACTGTCTCTCACTCAACTCAGTGAATCAGTGGCTGAGGCACAGACCAGGACAAGAGCTCCCCCTACAGGCCGTTTAACAGAAGTGATTTTTACCGATTTGAATTCTGAACTTCCTCGTTTTACTTTTACCACAGTAAGAGAGCAAAACTGTCAGGACACATTATAACTCAGATAACATCAATCACACACTGGATTAATGAATGTCTTTTCTTTCATATGATCCACGACAGTAACAGTGAGTGTGCTTTAATAACAGCAAACACTCAGCTGGCGTCTCTGTTGGGTTTTACTGCAGACGTCAGTCAGTAAGAATGAGCATAAGAAAAACCTGCAGCTGATCCTGTGGATCATTAAATGTGACGTTTGCTTCAACTTCAGAGGTGAGAGATGAAGAGTGGCAGCAGCTCGGCCCAGACATCGCTGCACTGCACCGCCTCAGAGGACTACCTCAAAACATGTTTCATGACAGGCTGAAGGAGCCTTCACACCACAGGTATCTGGGTCAATGTCTGCAGCTGTTAAGGCTCTGGGACACTGATTATATGCAAATATTTTAGATATTTATATTGAGACACTGCTGTGATACTATGACAACACTCTTTGTCCACTTTGCTTTTCACCTCGTACTGAAAATCACTAATCATTACTATCAACAATCATTCACTTTGTCACATTGTTTTGGCTTTGGGGATATGTATCCAGATATGTATGTTTCTAGTTGATTAGATTTTGTATTTCCTGTCTCTGTTAAAGCTCTCAAAGTATAAACATAGTATGATTTTTATCAGAGTTACTCATTCAATTTTATTAAAAAGTAAAATTTTCATAATAATAATAGTAATTAAACTGTGTTCCATTGTTGACATTTTGAGATTATGTTAAAGCAACACTGTGTAACTTCTGCTGAGCAAGAGCGACCTCTGCAGCCACAGGTGCTAATTAATTCTGTCGGTCTTTTTAACTGATCTACGGTTCGGCATTACTCTTGAACTTGCTGGGCCTGAGTCCGGCAGTTTGAGCCCCTGACAGAAACTCACTTTGGCACTTCTTGCAACACCTGCTCAGCAAAGTTACACTGTGCAAAAAGAGGCACCAGTCTCCCTATTACAAGTCATTGTACCATAATAGTTGATGAGGCAGTTCACAACTTGTTTATGACTAAGAACCAAAAGTGAACAGCTTAGAACCTAAAACTGTATTACAGTGTAAAGTACAGAAAGATCAATATGAGACTTTTAAGGCTGATATCAATTTTCAAGAATCTAAAAAATCTGATGATGACATATTGGCTGATATTTAATTATTATATAAACACATAAAATAAATATTTGCCATAAGGATCTTTTAATTTGATTTTGACCAACGGTGTAATGGCAACACTAATTTCTGTACATCAGATACTTATTACCCAACATATTCTGTATTTTATTTTAGGCATGGACTCATCAATAGGAGACCCATTGAGAGGTAAGGATTTATTTACTATGTTCTCCACTAAGTCTTTTGATGCTGTTCTCGTGAGAATATTTTGATTCAATCAAACATTTAATGACTTTATTTTACTTGTCTCAACATTATAGAAAAATTTGATTTATTATTATAATATTGGGGGAGGACGGTCAGACAAAACAGTTTTCTTATGGGCAGTACATCGACTGAGAAAATAATCTACAGATTCATTGATTATGAAAATAATCACTAGTTGCAGGTCTATTTAATAGTCATTTATTGATAGTTAATAATAATTAATAGTTTCAGGTTTTCTTCTCAAAATGTGTTTGTACAATAATTTTTCTTAAATTAACAAATTTCCATTGTAACTTGATTTTCTTATTAGATTAATGATATATAATGAAAACGTATTGACAGTTTTTCTTTTTCCTCCATGATGCATTGTCAGCTTAGTCAAAACTTCCCAACTATCCTTCATTCTTTAGTTTGACTAAAGTTACATGATGCGGACTTGTTACCGGGTCTGGGCAGCACAGCTGGTGTTAACAGAACACCGGCTAAGGGCTGGAGGATGGGACTGATCTGGTTAGTTTTGGCCATTTGTTCTGGTACAAGATGGATTTTAATCACATGAACAATGGCCTGATAATAAAACTCAAAAAGTGTTTAAGTGGTTAAAAGGCTATTTTTTTTTTTTACCTTGAATAAGTTCATGATGATTACTACATCATATCTCTGGGAGTCAATGTGGATTGTGCTTTTTGTGCGATAGAAATCTGTTCTATGAGACTGAACTGCTACAGTCTGACAGTCTGAGGCCTTGTTATATTTTCAATTTGTTGTTATACTGATACTAATGTGGTTTGAATTAGAATTTATGTGATTATTGTTTACTTTCTATGACATAAACATTTTAATCTTCCTTTAAGGGAGGACATTAACCAAAACACAAGGAGTTTGCTGGATGCGTTTCAGGACTGTCAGGATTTCACAGCCTGTGTCAATCAAACAAAAAAGGTTGGTGGATTTCAAAAGAAGATGGGAATCAGTATTGAGTGTAGAGGAACTAAACCCAGTCAAACTGGAACCCAAATCAGTCTTAATTAATAAAAGCAGTTATTAAAAGAGATTATATATCCAATAAAATGGAATGAGATACAATATCTTGCATAAATGCGCTCACAGAAAAAATAAAAATAAAAGTTGTACCACTACAGTTCAACAATGTATTTTCTCACAGTTGTGGGATGTGAGGAAGAGATTAAGACAACTACATGGAACTGTCTTGAAATGGACATTCATGCTTTCTCACTTATCTATGATAAAGTTATCTATATCAAAATTTGTCGTTTTGTCTTGATCTGTCTTTTATTCTCCAGGACTTTGACACCTTCTTGGCATCTGTTGATGAACAGAAGATACAAGATCAACTGCTAGGTGCATCTGAGATCTCGCACAGCTACAACCAAAAACTTCTGGTCATGACTGACCAAGAAAAGTCAACGAATGACAGAGTCCAACAGGAATACAGCATGGATCCTCATTACTCACTAATAGTCAGCAAAGAATGCCTGTACAATGAATCATGTTTACCTGAAGCAGACAGCTATACTGTAGTGAAAATATTTGGAAGAGTTTCAGACGATGGACAAACTGTGTCTGGGCTTTCTGGATCATCACTTGCAGAGCTGGTTTTGAAACCATCACTGGAAGCTGCACCAGTGTTCTCCCTTGATGGAAACACAACCAGACACTTCCAGTATAACTTCATTCGAGTGTTGATGGTCCGTGGAAACAAAGCAGTCTTAGAAACTAACCAGGAGAATCATCAGATTTACCAGGTCATGGATCAACATGACTCAGTTTCCAGCTCCCTAATTCCTCAAAGACCCGTAGATCACACCACACAGTACGACGACCAGCAGATCCTCATGATGCAAGATGACCCTGCAGTAAGAAAAGCTGCTGCTTATCTTTATGAGAAGCATCCAACAGTTAGCTCCATCTACGTTCTTGATAAAAACCAAAGACCAAAACTGATCCACGGAGACTCAGTGCCACTGTCAGAGGACAGCAGACTGGTGCTGGTAGGTCATGGAGTCAGAGACAGTTCAGGAGAGATGAGACTGGCAGGGCACACAGCCCAAGATGTGGCCAAAAGCATTGCAAAGACCTTCAGAGTCAGCAATACAATCAAAACAACACGTGTGGTGGCATGTGAAGTCGGATCAGATAAAACATTTGTAGAAACCCTGCTGAGAGAGCTTCATGAAATCAATATCAAGACAGAGCTGCACCTGAGTAATACTGTGATCCAGGTCATGCACACAGGACAGAAGATTACCCAAGAAGTCTCTCTAGACGGGGTGCAATGGCGACACAAAGATGACAGCAAGAAAGTGGTGGCAACCCTTGATAGGAACGGAAACGTTATTATTAGAAATGAGCCTGGCAGTAGAGGAGAGCCAGTTTTTACCAATGAAAGAAATGTTCTAATGGACGAAAATCCGACCAGCTGGCCAGAAGAGCCAAGGACATTTGTTGACCAGAATGTTTACCAAAAATTTGACTCAGATATATATATAAGGGAAGTTGCCATTTATACACTTGAGGCCTTGACCTGGGCATTCTTTAAGTCAGACCAACCCCTTCCCAATAAAGTCAACTTCAACAACCTCCAACAGATTAAGGAAAAATTTGTAATAAAAGACCAGAAAGAGACTAATACAATTGAGTGGATAGAGGATGAGAAGACACTAAAGGATATTCTAAAGGAGTGTTATGAGATTAAATCAGGACAAGATGTTAGAAATGTGATCCGTCACTACGCAAAGACTGGAGAAGAAGGGGTGACATACCTGATGGTCAATGACTGGATATATTTGGTCAATCCTAAAACTCTATATGTCTATCCGGTTGGAAAAAAGCTTGACAATAATCAAATGGGAAAGGAGGAAAAAATTAATGAAGTTAAGGGGAGCATAACTGAACAGATAGGCAAGGAAGAATACAGATATATGAAAGACATCATTCTTCATAAAAATATAGAAAACCCAAAAGAGCGATATGCTGAGTTTGTAAGAAATATTTTTCTTGGAGAGCACACAACTGCCCAATCTCCGTCCACTGAGGCCTGGTACACTACGTATTTCACTGCATCAGTTATTTGTGAATCTGCTAGAAATTTCCGGACGTTTCCTCTGATTCTCATGGCTCTGGATATGGTCGTAAATGAAAACAACAATATCCGAGAGAAAGGACTCAATTTCTTTGTGAAAGACCACCCAATGGCAAGAGGAGGAAGTTGGATTGATCTAAACAGCCGTGGATTTAGTGGCTCAGCAACACCTCAAGGTTCCAGCAAACTGAAAAATGTAAAAGAAGCTCAATATAAAAGAAAGTTGCGTAAATTATGGCTTGACCTCAAAGGCGTTCTAGAAAAGGAATATGAATTGTTCGTAACATGGGAGCCAACCGTTGCTGGCAAAACTGTAGAAGAATCAATGGCTGACATTGCAGAACAATTCAAGATATATGAAGACAGTTCACAGAGAGAGGTATTCTCTGGGAGTTACAATGATTTCACACGAAAAGTTAATAGACCTGTTTCAACATCATCTAGAAATGTCCAGGAAGATTCAACATCTGGAACACTGGGAGGCAATGATGATGGCTACATAACGTTGCAAGACGTGAATTCTGCCTCAGAATTAGAGAATTCCTTCAGACTTGAATCCTATTTCTCCAGGACATCTGCATCATTTGCTGATCAAATCCACAGCCAGCTGAAGGCAGAATATGGTGAAAGTCTTGCAGGGCTGCATCTCAAAGAGGGCAGTGCCAGAATAGAAAATGGACAGTTCGTATGTCAGCTTGTGACTGAGGGTGCTGACATTGAACCTCGTGAGTTGAGGGTTGATTTATCTCCGGAGAGTCAACGCTACAGTGATAATATGTTGAACGGCATTGAGGCAGCAGTTCGTGACATGGAGAAACACAGTTCACAATCCTCTCATCAGGTCAGCAAGTATGTAGAGCACACTGGGACTGCTGTTGGGACACTAGGCCTCATGCTGGGGATGAAAGGAGCTGTTCGGGCTTTTGAACAGGGCGACATCAAAGATGGTGTGGTGGGGGCTTTGCAAACAGCTCATGGAGTGACAGCTATGACAACGTCTGTTATTGCAAAACAAGCTCTGTCCTCAGAGACAAGAGTTGCCAGAGCTGCAGCAGTAATCATGAGAAGCCCTGCAATGAGGGGCGCAATGACAGTTATACCAATAGTGGGAATTGGATTTGGGGTATACAATTTAGAACAAGATTTAGAGAGACATGACACACTGGGATACATTGATGCTGGCCTTGATGCTGGTGTGATTGCTTTGGATGTTCTTGAAATTGCTCAGCCTGAACTTGCACCGTTTATCATACCTATAAACCTGGCACTGTCAGTAGTCCGGATGGCCATTGATGATGTTTATATGGGCATCCAGGATGAACTAAAGAATCTCCCGAAGGATGCTGGAGTTTTAGATAAACTGGGGGCTGTTTTTGTTGGCACTGGAGAAGGGATTGAGCATTTTGCAATTCATGTGGCTAGTGTGTTCTATGATTGGCATTATGATGAAATTGAGGAGGGACGAAGACTTGTTGCTCAGATATCAGACTATCACAAATATTACAATATTACAAAGGAGCGGGATGAAAGAACTGTCATTTATTTTACTGATGATGTCTCATCCTGGAATGGAGGAGGCATTTACTTCTGTCTCGCTGATCAGGGTCTGTCTGAGTTCTGCATGAACTATTTTGTGTCTAGTGATGAGAGTTTTGGGAAGGGTTGTTGGCCCATTGATGCACAAGGAACCAAAGACATCATACTTGGCCTGGGAGAGTCGCATCGATTAGAGTATTCGACACTACGGAAAAAAGTACTCATGTTCATACCAGCTGGCTGTGTGGATGTTGTTTCAGGTTATGAAGCTGTATCAAATTCAAAATATGGGATATACAAGGGAAACAGAGATGCTAATCGTTTTTTTGCAGTTCAGAAATCAGAGGACAAACATGTGATTGAACTAATGTTGAGTTACTATTACCAGCTGTATGGTGAACCAGGTGATGACATATTCTTCCTCGGTCCACAGAGAAATTATGTTGAAGGCTCTGGTGGAAAAGACACGTACATCATTCCTGACGATGGAGGGAAAACAATAATTAACAACTATGATCCTTCCAAAGCACTAGACACTCTTCATTTCAGTGTTGATTACAGTCACATTTCTGTGTCTAAATCTGGGAATGATGTTGTGTTAATGTACGAGGGCAGCCATACTGTGACCATTAACAACTGGTTTTCAGGGGAAGTGTATCGTCATATGAACATGATATCAGGAGATGGAGTCTTATTTGAGGTGTCCTCCACTGTGGTTTCCTCTGTTCAGCTGGTGGCAAGAGGAATTAACAAGATGTTTAAGACGCAGGGTCTAACTGTAAATGCATCTCAGCCACTTTTACTTACAGTTACAAACATCTTTGGGACTCAGTATAATGATGTGCTCATTGGAAATGGAGAGAAGAATCTGATAGATGGAGGAGGAGGCTCAGATCGTTTGCTTGGTGGTGAAGGAGAAGACATATATATGGTGAAAAACAAGAAACAGTCTTCGGTGCAGATTGACAATTACTCCAGAGACAATAAAACAGATCTGGTCATAGTAGAAGCAAATCTTCACACTTTTAAAGTCAGGGTAGAAGGTCACCATGTTCTGATGAATGCTCTCAATGACAGTACAGCCATCCATGTGACTTTACTGAACTGGTTCAGATCACCAGAAGACAGACACTTACTCCTCAGCACAAAGGATCTGATCACTTTTACAATCTCAGATAACAAGGCTGACTGCCTGGAGAGTAACCCGTTCACCAAGTGCATAAAAAGTCGCAGCATTGACTACAGCAGCTCCCCATCTCGTCTGGTGGTGGACCTTCAGGAGGACGAGGCTTTTGACAGTGTGACGGAGGTCCGTGGGTCAGAGTTTAATGATGTCATCAAAGGAAACAAAGAACATAATGTTTTCGTTCCAGGAGGAGGGGATGATTTCATTCAGGGAAGAGGAGGAGAGGACTGGTACGTTATCACACCAGGCCAGGGTGTAAAGACCATCAACAATCAATCACCAGATCTAGTCTTGGATGTTCTCTTCCTGAAAGAACAATATCAGCATGTAACATGTGCTTGTGAAGGCCAGAGCATCATCATTTTAGTATCTGACAGAAGAAATGTCATCTTACAGAACTGGTTTGATTCAAAGCGTCATCAGCACCTGAAGATCAAGACCAATGATGGAATAACAGCTGAACTGATTTCCAACCTTGTCAACTGCAGCAAGTCTGTAATGCTTCCCTTGATTGTTGATTACAGAAACCAGGAACCTGAACCACTTAACACACTCCAAATATTCCAGTCACTCATTTTCCCTCTAGGAGAACAGTCCAGGTGTTTCAGACGTAGTCACATGGACCAGATGTCCTTCCTTGACCTCCGAGGCAAAGCGATGATGATGAATGAAACTGATTCAGTGAGAGAAATGTACGGCTCCCCGGGTTTCGACATCATGGTTGGGAACAGGAATGAGAATTTGCTTGATCCTTACACCGGTGGTGCACTGATGATTGGAGGTGAAGGAAAAGACACTTATATAATCAGACATGGATATGGAAACACATTACTTATCTGTAACTTTGCTGACGACCATAATATTGATACTGTGTTAGTTGACATGGATTTCATCGATGGCGGCCAAGTCACACTGGACTCATCATCAACAGGAGACCTGACAGTGAAAATCACGTCAAAAGGGGAACAATTACAATTCATTCTGCTCAAATACACTGAAGATTCCCGTCACCAGCATCTGGAATTTCAGAGCTCTGATGGAGTGACATTTAAATTGAAATCACTAAACTCAACTGATGATCTTTCCTTTGAGGTCGAAGCTTTCAAAGTGACTCTGAAACCATCGCAGATTGACTGCCGTTTGGATCTCAGCTCTCAGAGAAATCTGTCAAAGGTCCACACAGTGCAAGGCTGCCCCTTCCAATCCAATGACATACTAGGTAATCATCAAAACAGTACTCTAATTGGTGGGTGGGAGGATGACGTCTTGGAAGGAGGCCAAGGAGATGACACACTGATTGGAGGAAATGGAGCTGACCTCATGATTGGTGGCTTGGGAGACGACACTCTTTATGGTGAGGATGGAAATGACACAATGATGGGGAACTCCGGCAGTGACATCTTCATTCCTGGACCAGGGGCGGATCTAGTGGACGGAGGTCCCGGAAGAGACGCTGTTCTTTACCGGGGTGATCATGAGAAGGGTAAAGGTGTTTATGTCAACCTGTTGACCGGACAAGGCCGCTACGCTGATGCTGAGGGGGACATGTTGAAGGATGTAGAGATTGTGATCGGCACCATCTATTCTGACATCTTGGTGTCTGGTTATGAAAGTTCACTTCTCAAAGGCTCAGACGGCAACGACATCTTGGTGTCCACTGGTGGTGATTACCTGGTCGGGGGTGATGGACACGACATTTACATGTTGGCTTTCAACCACGGCTCAGTCACCATTGACAACTGTGCAAAGGACAACGCCACGGATGTCTTGTACCTTCCAAGCTTGGTGTCAACACTAATGTGCGAGTGCGAAGTTTTACCAGGAAGAGTTGTGCTGAGGTTCTCGGGACTTAAAATTGCACTGAAATGGACCATGTTTTCTCACGAATGTGGTCATCTGGTGTTTGTTTTGAGAGATATGGAGGTGGAAGTGGAGACACTGTTGCTTGAGTGTCAGACATTGACGTACAGGATTCCATTATGGCACACGAAACGATTGACCTGTTCTGAAATTCTCGGGCTTAGTCATGATTTTGAGCCGCCATATAAGAGACGCTTTGAATCTGTCTAACCACACAGTAATTTTATCTTACATTTGTCAAAATCAACAAATTTCAATGGAAATTTGTGGTTGTTATTGTACTTTTATGTTCATTTACACTTATTTAACTAATGAAGACAAACAGTTTAATATATTCAGACGACTAACTGTGCATGAGGCTGTAAAATATGTAGTGCTCAGGCTATAAGTTACAATCTGGTGTAGGTGATTTTGTCTCCTGAGGCTGTGCAGAACAAATTACAAATACTTTTGCTACTAAAGGCTCACCCTTAAAGTAGCAGCTACTTCCAAGAAGGAAAAAAGAAAAACGTATACCCAAGTTGGAGTTCCGGTCGGCATTATTTCTAACTCACTAGTGAACACATCTGCTGACCTCATAAACAATTTTTTCCTATAAGAGTAATTGCTTTTATGAAAAGCAAAAAGAAAAGCTTGGTGATGCATCAACAAGAGATTGTAGCTTTAAGTCAAACGTTATCAGTCCTCATCCCCCTTGAAAAAACCTGGAAACTGGCTCTGTCTTATGTCAGTAAAATATTTCAATTATATAGATGATTTCACACCCCGTTTGTCACATTTTGTTCTTCATCTGATACTGTATTCAAATGTTCAGTCATCAGCCCTTCAAATTAAAAGCATGACAATAATTAGTATAAATACTTGATTTATTCTTGCAAATAAAAACATTCTCAAGAATAAAAAAATTAATTGTCCTTACCTCATTTACCTCATGTCTTCGGTGTTTGAGCGAAGTAGGGTTGAGATGCTGTGGTTATGATCAATGACAGTGTCCTCAGTCGTCCTGTATGGAGGGTGAAATGTGCCACCAGAATAGTTTCACTTCATCAGTAGTTATTTGATGCACTGGAAAAAAGTACAATTTATATTTAGCACGTCTCTAAATATAAACGAAGGTTATTGTAGAGGGTTATTTTGTAGAAAGCATTAAGTTGTAATTCTTTCTTCATGTGAATGTGGAATTATTGTTATGTTATTACATGAAGTTTTCATTCAGTAGCCAGTGTTGGAAAAATCCATTTTGATTATCATTATCCTTCTTACTGCTGTGTAACATCATCGGCCTAGGTGTACGTCTCAAAACACAAGGGAGGTATTTCAACATAATTTATAAAAGGCTGTGCTCTGTTGCATCATTATTGACACATTGGATGACCTCTGTGTATGATGATGTGCTCTATAAATAAATTTGCCTGACCTTGCCAAAAACAACAAGGAGCAGCTTGTGAACCACATACTGTCACAATAAATGAATCTGGGCTGGTACACAGCAACAGTTAATCTTCATGGTTCATTGATTGATCAGCAGATAGAAATGACACATCTCAGGTTTATTTGGATCAGAAACCAATCCTGGTTTCACAAATCAAAACTTTTACTTCAAGTAAAGAAAAAAAAAACAAAAAAAAAAAAAACAACTTCCCGTTGAGCTGGACCCGTTCTAAACCGCAGCTAGCAACACAAAGCTAACACTTCAAAATAAACAACCAACAAGTTTTCTTTGATTGCTTTTATGAGGACAATTCAGTTGCTCCGATTAAACCAACAAAGACAAAATCTATTTAAGTAACCATTTATTCATCTGGTCTTGTGAGAATTTAACAAAACGTGGGGGAAGGTATTAAACAGGAAGACAGATGCATATCTTCATCTATCACTTCACACATCCCCCCTTCCACTTCGACATCTGAAACATCACAAAAATGAGTTCTCTGTTGAAACGATGAGCTGTGGGTAGTTTTCTGAAGGTGCGGACATGTTTTCACTTTGGAAGCCCACTGTTCAGCTGAACGAGCGTCCATTTGACTTTACCATATCCATACTTCATGAATCAAAGCAACAAGTCTGGGAGATTAAAGTAAAAATGTGTTATGTAATGGTGCGTGTCTATTTCTTCTTTTTCTTGCTCTTCTTCCCTCCCTCTCCCTGCTGAGAGCTGGTGTCCCCTCCTCCGCTCTTCTGGGTCCGAGTCTTTAGTTTAGGAATCATCTCAGCCACATAAAACATCACGTCTTTACCTGAGGGAGAGTGAAACAAAAACAAGCATCACGTCTTTACCTTTAGCAGGTGGCACTAAATCAAGTTCCAGGTCATTGCGAGGGGGGCGTGGCTACTTGCAGGGCTATAGCTCAAGATTAGTCCAACAGATGTGGCGTCACATTTCTACTGTAAAGCAAACAAACCTACACAGTAACCACAACGTCACGTGTTACACTGAGACATTTTAACTGAAAAACATCATAGTTCTATCTATCTACCATCTATCTATCTATCCATCTATCTACCTATCTATCTATCTATCCATCCATCGTGTATATTTATATCTATCTATGGTGAAACCCAGAGGTCGGTTAGGTTGCATCATTTTTACAGATATAGTTGTAAAAATTCCGTCACAATCTCTTATTTCCCGTCATTTTAGTTTTCATTTCTAATGATAGTGAGACATATCATATTTAATACCATTTAATTTTCAAAAAACTACTTGGATAATGAATTTAAATGAGCGTGGAGAGAGAAGATGAACGGAGACACTGAGCATGTCAGCAGCACATGGAGCAGGTGAAGGAACCATCGAGCCGAAACTGGCAAATATGAACAATTTCACTGAATCAGACAATAACAATTAAAATATGAAGAAACTCAGCTGACCTGTTGTAGCCTGAACTCAAACCTGCCTCTGGGGATTTTAAGTGCTTGAGTATAATTTAAGAGACTGGGAGGTCGCTGCAGAGGCGACTGACAGCAGGTTTTCTGGTCTTCTCTTCTCACACATATTTTAATTCTGTCCTGAAGGCTGAACTCGCCTCACAAGCTGGGGAACATTTCACCCCAGGGGAAAAGATCAGAAGTCGACAAGACTCTCTGAACTGAAGGATTTCCTGATGCTGCGCCGGGAGGAAATCCTGCAGCGTGCAGGAGCGGGAACAGACGGCGCTCCAAGGCCGTTTGACAGCAGCCGGACAGGAAGACATGTTGCTCTGAGTCAAGTTACCTCCATGATGGAGTCTGATGCCACAGAACCTGTCGTCCATCTCTACTCTGTCAACATGGCGAGTTTTACATCATCGTTAAAGAGATTCAAGTAACATTAACGCTGGTGCATATATCCATTTACATCTATCTATCTATCATCTCTATCCATCCATACCTATATAGTATCTGTCTAAACACATCTGCTGTATCTATCTATGTAGTTCCTTTGAGGCACTAAAAGTTTAGCAAAACAATTACAATTACTTACACACACACACACACACACACACACACACACACACACACACACACACACACACACACACACACACAGAGCAGAGTGTGTGTAGAACTTACGGGAGCCGAATTTCTCCTGACAGAAGCTGCCGTCTTCCTGCTTCAGCTGAACTCTGACACGACCTCTGAACTGGACGTCCCTGTTCCACTCTCTGGGATGCATTTTGTTCTGTCACAGACACACACACACACTTCAGGGCTTAAAAACACATCATATGATGACATTGTACTCTGTGTGTGTGTGTGTGTGGTTTTTACCTCCATGTAGACGTTCATCCCAGCAGCTGTCAGGACGTCTCTGATCTCAGCGCAGGAAGGATTCTCCACAGCCTACACACACACACACACACACACACACACACACACACACACACACACACACACACACACACTTTATTCACAGCACTCAAACACTTCACCTCCTCATTGGTTTCACTTTATTCTCAAGAGACAAACTCAACCTGCAGAGTGATCATCCGTCAGAGCCAATCAGAGAGAGGAAGAGCAAATCAGCTCTTACACTGAAATAAAGTTTAATCCATTTGAAATAGTAAAATATTTTGGGTTCATTGTAAACTGTGTCAGAGGACAGAGCATTGTTCTACAATGTGGCCCAGGACACGTTCAAATTCACATTCACCTGCTCAAAGAAAGTGACATGTGGTCCAGACCTGAGGTCGGAGGGGTCAGATCTCATATGCGTCTCAGGTGTGTTCACACCTGAACTTAGGGCTGACTACAGGTGATCAGATCACATGAAACGGATGTTAAGTCTACTTTGAAGTGCCAACAATGAGGCTACGTCCACACTGTTTTCATTTAAAAACGCATCTCATTTCCAACGTTTCCTCCCGACGGCCACACGACTCTGGAGTTTTTGAGACCTGAAAACTGAGACTTTTGGAAAATCTGCAGGACTGCTGAAAAACTCTGGGGTTGTGTTTTAGTTTGAAAACTCTGGGGTTGTGTTTTAGTTTGAAAAACTCTGGGGTTGTGTTTTAGTTTGAAAAACTCCGGGGTTGTGTTTTAGTTTGAAAACTCCGGGGTTGTGTTTTAGTTTGAAAACTTTGGGGTTGTGTTTTATTTTGAAAACTTTGGGGTTGTGTTTTAGTTTGAAAACTCCGGGGTTGTGTTTTAGTTTGAAAACTCCGGGGTTGTGTTTTAGTTTGAAAAACTCTGGGGTTGTGTTTTAGTTTGAAAACTCCGGGGTTGTGTTTTAGTTTGAAAACTCTGGGGTTGTGTTTTAGTTTGAAAACTTTGGGGTTGTGTTTTATTTTGAAAACTTTGGGGTTGTGTTTTAGTTTGAAAACTCCGGGGTTGTGTTTTAGTTTGAAAACTTTGGGGTTGTGTTTTATTTTGAAAACTTTGGGGTTGTGTTTTAGTTTGAAAACTCTGGGGTTGTGTTTTAGTTTGAAAACTCCGGGGTTGTGTTTTAGTTTGAAAATCCTAGGGTTGTGTTTTAGTTTGAAAACTCCGGGGTTGTGTTTTAGTTTGAAAAACTCTGAGGTTTTGTTTTAGTTTGAAAAACTCTGGGGTTGTGTTTTAGTTTGAAAAACTCTGGGGTTGTGTTTTAGTTTGAAAAACTCTGGGGTTGTGTTTTAGTTTGAAAAACTCTGGGGTTGTGTTTTAGTTTGAAAACTCCGGGGTTGTGTTTTAGTTTGAAAACTTTGGGGTTGTGTTTTATTTTGAAAACTTTGGGGTTGTGTTTTAGTTTGAAAACTCCGGGGTTGTGTTTTAGTTTGAAAAACTCTGGGGTTGTGTTTTAGTTTGAAAAACTCCGGGGTTGTGTTTTAGTTTGAAAAACTCCGGGGTTTTGTTTTAGTTTGAAAACTCTGGGGTTGTGTTGTAGTCTGGACGGACAGAAACTGAGACCTTTGTAAACGATGAGGTCACACCCACGGCCTCTCCTGATTGGCTGTCATCAGCCTGGACTACCAGAGGTGAATACAACATGATGATGAATGACAGTGTTACTCACCTTGTTGTCTTTGCAGCTGCTGTTCACTTACATTCTCTGTTTTAATGCTACAGCTGTCTCTGCTGTTCCTCTTTCGTAGTATTTTGTGAGACTACACCGGCTCACGCAGGCTCAGTGTACGTGATTGCTCATGTATGTTTGTGTTTTCAGGTGTGTTGCTGTGGATGGAGATCGCTTTCCTTTTAAAATGAAAACGTGGTAGTGTGGACGTAGCCTGAGAGTCCCTGCCAACAACAAGGAGCTGCTCCCAAAGTAAGAAATCAAGAAATCAAGCCAAAAACTGAACATGTGCAACAAGAGTCACCTTCTCTGCAGGGATCCTGCGTCCTTCAGCCAGCGTCTTCTTACTGTTGATGTAGACTGGATAGAGGCAGATGAACCTGAAACAGACGACGAGCACAGACTGACTCACGGCAACACACTGAGCTGAGAGGAGGCGTTCAAACGCAACACAACACAAACCAACAGCTGTCGGGTTTCCATTGTAGTTTTGTGCAAAACAGAAGCGATGTCTGTGAATGTTCTGTGTTTCCGCTGAGTGGAAAGTGTACTGTACAAAAAGCTAAAGAATGGATTAAAAGGAGATCTATTTCTATTGTTGGTGTTGAATTATGGAACAAAGCTAATATAAAATTTAAAAAATGTGTAACTTCCTTTTGGTTTTCAGAGCTGTTTCTGAGGGTTACAAGAGAGGATTTTTTCCTTTTGGTGGGAGGCTTAATTAAGAATGTAGGCGGGTGTATATATAAGCATTTGCTTCTGCCTGAGTCTGTTTAGTTGTCTGTTTTTTGGTGTCTCTCATCTATATTGTTTATATTCACTGTAGGGCTGGGACGATTATCCGACGTAATCGACGTTGTCGATTATAAAACTTATTCGACGTGGAATTTTAGTGTCGACGCGTCGTGTAAAACCACACAGGGTCAATGTTCTTAGAACAAAACCGGAACTTTCTAATGGGACCGTTTATATCCATCGTCTTTGGTTTACCCGGATACAAGCGCAGCGCACGGACTGGGACAACGCGGTGACGTAATTGAAGTCATTGACTACGTGAATGATTTCGTCTGTGTAATCTATTTGAGCAACACGGCGGCGTCTACCAGCGGTACGACGGAGTGTGTGGAGCAACACGCGGCAAAAAAGGCTCGTACACGGTCCTCCAGAGTTTGGGAATACTTCAATCTTGACACCAACAGTGCAGCAGTCTGCAGACTCTGCAAAGTGCATCTGGCATATCACTCTAGCACGACATGACGCACGAGCACATAAAGAGGAAACACCCTGGTGCAGTGTGTGTGTGTTGGACGGGGCAAATTGTTATATTAAATTACTAACTGGAAAATAATTGCAATAAAATTACTGTTAGGTTAATAAAAAAATAATCGTTAGTTTAGTCGAATAATTGAAAAAATAATCGCTAGATTAATCGTTTAAAAAATAATCGTTTGGGACAGCCCTAGTTTACTGTATTATTTGTGGTGACAAACAACTACTTCTACTAATATGATAGTAAAGCTGGGTTTCCTCCTCTTGCGATATATAATTACAGTGAAGATGATTTTTTTTAATTCACGTGTTTCCATCACTCGTTTTTAACTTTACACAATTAATGACAGACCAGCTGCTCGTAAATAAAGTTTTGGTGTAAGCTGAATTATATGACATTATACTAAATAGACAGTGTATTGCTCAAACACTCAAAACTGTATTATTTCCGCATTTGCAACAAGGTAAAAGCAAAGACAAATCCACAGTAGGTAAAAACATTTTTTTATTGTTTTATTTATTTGTCTTTATATTCCCACATTTTTATTTACTTATTTATTCATTTATACGATCCTGTTTATAATTCCACATTTATTTTCTCATTGGTTTACAAATTTATTATTTTTTCTGGCAGCCCTATGACTCCATATATCTTTGGGTTTTGGACTGTTAAGCGGGCAAAATCTAAATTGCGATGGGGATGTTTTCAGATTGTATGACATTTAAGAAATACATTTTATAAAGTTGAATCAAGTGGTAGATCGACAGAGAAAAGACCTGCAACTATTTTGATAACTGATTAATTCTTTAAGTAATTTTTTCAAGTAAAAATGCTGAATGTTCTTCTGCTTCAGCTTTTCAGTTGTGAAGAGTCGCTGCTTGATTTAGTCTTATGTCAGTGGTTCCTGTCCTGTGGGTCACAGGATATATGTGGGGTCCGAGAGATGCATCATGGGATAGATTAAGAAGAAAAAAACACAGATTTTAATTCTTATCCCTAATATTTGCTTTTTTTTTTGCAAGTTTTGAGGGCAAAGTTTCCTGCGAAGAGGGGTCACAAGTAGACACTGCTTCATTTCAACAGTTAACATGGCCAAAGGTTGAGGACACAAACTAAACCAGTGGCCTGAATGAACAGTGGGTGAGAAACTACACGTCCCTCGATTACTTTAATGATTGAAAGATTAGTCAGACTTATGATAAATCCCATTTCATAACCGTGTGACATGTAACCGATTTGTCTCTCTGTTGTATTTTGCCATAAAGTCCGACATGACGTGGAGGGGGGATCCCGAAATGTGCGGGTTTAAGGAGTTTTACACGTCATGCTAAAGGGGGCTACTGTCCGCTGATCGAAGGCTAGGCCAAACTCCGTGTAAAAACTACGTTATTTAAACATTCACAACGGTTTCGGCTACAGATGTTGTAAAATCGTGACTTTATGTCGAACTCATAAGAAACGGTTATTTACAGGTGATAAAGTGGTAAACGTGGTTTATTAAAATTTACATTTGAACTTGGTTTACCACACACAGTTAGCCGCTCACTCCACTATCGTACTGAGTCGTTTCGGTTGTAGTGACTCGTGTAGACCAAACAAGTCGTTTTTGTTTGATTAAAAATGTATAAATCCGAATTAAATGTATGCCGAATTGAAGACTGGCCGTTCAGGATCGATACGTTCACCACAGTGACACGTAATAACCACGTTACCTTTGCAGATATCCAGGTTGTGCTTAAATTAAAAAACTCCTATAGGGGTTGGACTGTTAGCTTTAGCTTAGCTAGGCTAACAGCTAGCTTTTACAAACACTCACCTCTCTTTATCGGCGGGATTCTGGGTGAGATGAGCCATTGTTGTGGCCGAATCTGGAGTGGATACAGCCACCGACAACACGGTTTGATTTGTGCCGTAAAATCACAGACTGTATATGAAGATTTTTAGATTATTCCTTTAAACACAGTCTATAGGTAATGCACGCAGCCATATGGCCGCGTCTCTGGGTCGTTCACTGACTGTTGACAACCAGCTGGTGCGCTTCTTTTAATGCACCGAGTACACCGGTCCGGAAGACAACGAGAAGGCGGAGAACCGCCCAGCTGGTGCGGTCACAGTCACAGAATAATACACTAAGTATATAAAATGAATTATAAGAATAATAACGGATTTTAAATGTATTGCGCAGGTAAGAAGTTACCATCATAAATCTTTATTTCTGGTAAAGTTATTTCAACTGCTTCTGCTTATAATAATAATAATAATAATAATTAAACTGGGTCTTGAAGCTCAACTACACTTACTTCCTTATTGAGAAATTCTGGATGAGGTGGAAATCCAGAGTGATTTGGGCTGTAGCTAATTTTCTGGATGACAATGGAAATCTGTGACAGCATCTGTTACATTCCACCACTGCTCCTCAGGTTGAATGGTTTTATTGGCCTTAAGAGGGAAACACTCATAAGGAATCATGTCTGTTATTGTTGTCTGGACTGTGCATGTTGTATTATTTTTTTAAATTGTACTTATTGTTTGTGATTTACAGTGTTTTAACCAGCCTGTAAAGTCTAAGGCAAATTTCCACATCATTGGACAATTATTATTATTGTTATTATTATTATTACTATTAGTTGTAGGTGGTGGCGTTTGGGTCGCTTTTTTCTTGTTCATCATCCTGCGACCTCTCAAATATATGTTGCGTCCTCTCTTGTTGACACGACCCCTATGTTTGTCCCGCTACTTTCTACTATATTGCAGTTCAACGTCTGTCCGCGCGGTGTCGCCAGTGCGCCGACTCTGCGCGCTGCTGAAATGCCCGGATGTTATTGTAGCTAGCTCTTTTAGCAAATCGGCTAGCCGCTGCGACGCCGCTGACTCCTGCAGCTACGGTCTGCCGCATCGGGGACTTTCGACCCTTTTGATTCCCCCGGCCCATAAAAACTGGTTTTTAAAGTCGGTAACTTAAAATCGGTCATTTATCATGATAGAAGTTGAGTGAAGGGCTCATTATTTTTTGGTCTTATCGTTGATTTTCCAACCGGTTTGGCGGGACTAGATCGGGTTAACAATACGACGAGCTAAGGGCTAAAGCAGCTAGCGCTGAGACACAGGCCAGTTTGTTTTTTCAGGTAGCTAACACAGCTAGCTTAGCAAGCTACCGCGGCTGTCATGGAAGACAAATCTTTCACTAAAGAATTAGACCAATGGATCGAACAGCTAAACGAGTGTAAGCAGCTAACGGAAAACCAAGTCAGGACACTCTGCGAGAAGGTAAGTGGGTTATATCTGCTCGGGTTTAATTCTGACTCAGTCGGCCTCGCTTTCAATGTGGCCTAGATTGCGAAAGCGGCCTCGACTAATTTCTGGAATGAGGGAACGGCAAGGCGGCTATTTTCGCCCCGTTTTCGACCAGTCATCCTGGGGGTTATTAATGTGTCACAGCATCGAAGCTAAAGCTAACTATTTTTGTTTATATGTTGTATTTTGGCAAAGTGTACTGTCCGGCCCTTCCAAACGGTGCTAATGTGGACGGTTATCCGAGAACCGTCGTCTCAGGACACAGGCCGAGAATTCGCATCTTGTACATCATCACCAGCAAATAGACGGAGACCATTTTACTGCCCCTTTATTAATAAGTCTACAGTTTGCGCACACATCAGGACTCAGCTAATGCTTAATTTTGAGTTTTATATTCTTACTTATGTGTTGAAAGTATATGTATATTAATGAGTGTAGATGGTGTGATTTGCACCGCGCCCTGTCTTTATTGATCAACCGTTTTATTGCATAAACCTGTCAATGAGCTTCAGTTTTCAGGCGTCACCTCCGGATTGTTGCACCATAAAACAACTCGTTCGGTAGCTTTTCTGCATCATCTACATTTAATGTTGTCATAACAGGCCGTATAACAAAGGTTTGGGCCATACTACCGAGAAGCTGAAGGCCGATTTCTTTACTGAACGTGTGGAGGAATAATTTTAGTCCTGTGTGTGTTGAGTGAATGAAAGCAAAGACTCAAAACCTTGGTGTTTTCAGTAAGGATTGACAGCTGAGTTATTTTCGGGTTGAACAATGTGATGCTGATTAATGGAGGGAAAAGTAATAGAATTCAGTAATATTAAGGTCAGGTAGATCACAATTTGTACCAGCTTATGTGAGGTTTATAGAGCAACAGCCTTCAAATAGACATGAAACAATAAGTTGATTATTCAGTTTGTTGAAAAGATTCACTATTTTGATAAAGTAATAATTTCTTGAGTTATATTTCAAACAATACTAATGTAAAAATGCCAGATCTTTCCATATTGCAGCCTCTCAAAAGAGAATATTTGCTGCTTTTCTTTGTCATACATTGTAAAATTAATATTTTGACTCGAGTTGAAGACATTTGAAGACGTCACCTTCAGCTAGTTGAATATTTTGACAATTCACCACTTGCTTGAAAAAAGAAATTGGCAGATTGTTTGATAATGAAAATGTTAGTTGTAGCGCTACTTGCAAATAAGTTATTTTTGCATTAGAGAAATCTGTACAGTGATATGTCTTGAAATAACAATAAATGATTGTCCCGGTTTAGCAGAGCTCAAAGTTATGACTGTAGATAAACTGAGCTCTTCTGCTCTGTTTGGCTGCAAAATTTAATCATTTTTTCTTTTTGATGGAGAGAAATCAATCATTTTGTTTTGTATTCAACATCTACAGTTCAGTTCTCACGAGGCGCTGATATCACAGCTATGTCTGAGGACACATGGTGCGTTGGGCTGCTACAAACAATCTGCCTATTTATTAATTGAGATTAACTATGTAGTGGAACACCAAAAAAAGCCACTTTGCTGAGAAAATATTGAGTAAAACATCAAATGAAGTCTTTGAATATTTGTTATCGTTTCAGTTTCTGCTCAAAGAAAAACTGGAGCAATTAATCAATTATCATGATAGTTTCTGGTTATTCTTCTGTCCATCAGCTGTGATTGATTGATCAACTGATTGCTTCAGTTCTAGTGGTGGTGTTTAATGATAATTCACCAGTATTAACAGTGGAAACGCACTGTTGGCTGAACGATGAGCAAAGAAAAAAATGCGATTGTTCGATTTTAGTGGGAATGTGATTTTTTTCTGTAGTCCGTTCTGCCTGGAGAATATGATTTCTGGACCAGGGCATCTCTGTAGCACCAAGTCTCGATTATAATTGTATGTTGTGACATGTTTTACCTTTGTCAAAAAAGTGCAGCTCCTTCCATTTGGATATTGCAATTTCTAAATCAATTTCTTGATTAATTGTTCAGACCCAACATGGACTCCTTTTTAGGTTTTGGCCTGTTAGTTGGATAAATAAGTTATTTGAAAACGAAATACTTTAAACGCACTTCAGTGTTTCTTGGCTTTTCTATCTATGACCAACTAATTTCAAGTCCTGTGAGGACACACAGGCTCGACATCTCAAAGTAACCCATCGGTCTGTCGCGGAGGCTAAACGTTACTGTTTGTGTGTCTGTGAAGAGTTTTATTTGACCCTCTGTCTGCTCACACGGTCACTATAGTGTCTGATAAAATGCCTTTTAAAAAGTCGAGTATTTAAATAAATGATCTGTGTGTTTGTCTCCTCCAGGCCAAGGAGATTCTGACCAAGGAATCCAATGTTCAGGAGGTGAGTTTTCCCCACGATGCCCAAGTCTCCTCTCAACATCACAGAGAAATCAAACCCTTACTCATCATCATTAATGGGACAGTCTGGCCACCGTGGCGGCCATGTTGTCCTCATATAGAGCTGGACGACTAATATTAAAGGAATTAGACATTAGAATCTAAGTAATAAGAAAGTGGCACCTCAAACAGCAACAGATTCGATGCTCTTGCTGAAATGATTGTCAGGCAGGAAACTAAAGGTAATTTTTAATCATCAGTTCATAATATAAATTATTTATCATCAGCCTGGTTAAAGCTATTTTCTGATTCATAGAAATACGACCCTTTAACCAACAATCAAATACCCTAGTTAGAAGACGTGCGGTAGGACACTATGTTGGTCAGTTTCATAAGTTTTAGGCATTGTAGTATAAATTATTATTGAATTATATAATTAGTTGATCATTTGACAATGGAAGTCCATGTCAGTCAGTTTTTACTGATTATATTAGTTATTTATCAATTATATAGAAACAAAATGAAGAAAATTGATTTATACAAGTGGTTTAATCTGTAATCTGCACAGGGGAAATTAACAGAGTTTAATCTTCTGCTTTATACCTTTACTGTAACAGTAAATATGAATAAAGTACAAAACAGTAATCTTAACTACAGTTTGCTATAAATGTAGTAAATGAGTGACTCTAAAACAAAAAGGTGTTGTATATGTTTACGAAAACAAACCAGTTAAACCAGTTTTGATTAGTTTAATTGGAATAATTTGCAGACTCTTTGAAACAAATAAAAAATTGCACAAAAACGCATCAACAAGCAGAGAAGCATCAGATCAGGACAACAGACTGTTCGCACTCAGATGGTGTAATCTTCAGCAGCTGGAACGTTTCCAACCTGCAGCAGGAAAGGAACTAGAATAAAAAATGATGAAAGCTTTTTGTGCGAGAGGTCAAGTTAATGCCCTAAACAGCACGGATCAATGCATGTAGGCGAAGATGAGCTTTCACATGTTCTGATGGAAAGATTGATGCTTCAGTTGAAACCAAACAGTATTTTTACACATTATTGTCGACTAAAATTTCTTCTATTCATAATGGATGTTTGTCTCTATATTTTAGAAATAATAAATGATCTGGGTCTGATTTTCAGTGTTGTTCCCTCTGGCCTGTTTTGAGCATAATATGTCTGAACAATATCACACCTTGTTTACACTGAAAACTGTGTGTGTGCTGAGCTGCAGGCTCACACTCTTTCCTTTTTTTTAATGCCATTGAGTCTTTGTAGAAATTGTTTCCACCCAAAATCTGTTAAATAAAAAGCTCAATAATTTGTCATTTTAGCTCATATTAAAAAAACCCATTCTCTGTCTTGACACTGTTTCCCACAGGTTGAGATTTACTTTCTCTTTACAGACAGATGCAGTTTAGCTCACAAAAGCTTCTGGGTGAAACCAAGAAAATAATATACGATTTACACAAAATACAGTGAACAACATTCACACATTTTCTATATTTGCACCCATTTACATTGCTTACTAATAATGACCTGCAGTTGGACTTTATGTTTAAACATGGAAGGTGAGAAAGCTCTGGAAAAAGTGAGTGACTCTTGAGTTTAGAGTATTTAATCACAGAATGAAGGTCGGTGCTTCGTTTCAAAAACAGAATTCCTGTTAATGTTCGCAGTGAGAACAGTTCAGACTGATCAGCGTATCGTTACTGTTGAACTGTCATGGCCGTGAGGTCGAGACGACCCGGTGAACGTTGTTACCTGTCCCCTTCAGGTGCGATGCCCGGTGACGGTGTGCGGCGACGTCCACGGTCAGTTCCACGACCTGATGGAGCTGTTTAAGATCGGAGGCAAGTCTCCAGACACCAACTACCTGTTCATGGGAGACTACGTCGACAGAGGCTACTACTCCGTGGAGACGGTCACGCTGCTCGTCACGCTAAAGGTAAACGCCGCCGTTTTTGTGTTGTGTGTGTTCCTGTGTGCAACATGGAAGCTAGCAGACGATGTTTTCACAGCATTTCCAGTTCCCTCAAAAAAATAATCCATAGATTTTTTTTTTTTTTGTCCCTTATCTGAGGCCAGGTCACGTTAATTGATTAATTATAATACTCTGAATTATTATTTACAGCTGGGGGGCACTGGCAAGAATATGATAGAAATGTCTTTTAATTTTGTACAGTTTTTACAACCAATCAATCAAACTTTATTTACACAGCACTTGTCACAGAGGTTAGTGCAGTTCAAAGTTCACAGACGACTGAGCTAAAAAGAAAAAGGGCAGAAAAAGTCAGAAAACTGACGAGATATAATAAAACAGATTCAAAAAGCTGTAATAACATTAGCAAACAATAAGAAAATTAACAAGAAAATGGAATAAAATACAATTTACAAAATAATTATAATGATTAAAAAACCAGGCGGAAGAGGTTTGTTTTGAGTTTACGTTTAAATAGTTCATCACTTCCTGCTGCTCGCGGGTCGTCATGGAGACAGTACGATCAACTCAGAGCTAAAGAGAGAGAGAGAGAGATTACACTTAAGAAAAGGCAGGTTTGGATAGAAGCCCCATGTGAGCTTTAAAGTTTAGCTCTGAATCAAAGATCACCTGAGGGTTTCTTGCTCTTTGACTCTGGGTGAGTCAAAGGGAATTTAATTTTGCAACCAGTTTCTCTCTCTGAGCTTCAGCCATGATTAAAATTTCAGATTTCAGCATGTCTTATAATCTCTACGAGTTCTCTATTGAGCTTTGAGGGAAGTATTAGATCTTTCCTGTTTCATCAACTTGAGGATCAATAAAACACTTGACCAACACAAACTTTGATACAGCCTCACAAACCTGAAAGAGACCAAACGTAATGATGCGTTCAGGCCCCCTGCCTGTTAACTTATTATGTCAAAATCCCATTTACAGACTGGGATGTGAAACTAGCATCCACACGTTTACCAGTTGAAACGTTTGGCTTGGTCACATGATGGGTGACTTTCAGTACGAGCACCAGGTTAACAGTCAAATGCATCTATCAAACGTGTGTGTTGTGGTGAAAAAGACCAAACAAAGGACAATTATTTGGATCCTTCAGGGACTTTTTCCAGAGTCATGTGAGACGTTCACCAGTGACTGCTACCGGCACAGTGCTGCTGGTTTAAACTGGTCCGCTGTGGTTTGACTCTGTGTCAAAGAGGGATTTAAATCTCCGAAGAGTTGGTTTAATTTCTAACAAACTATCACTGAATTTAAGGAAGATTAAACTCATTATTTTTGGCAATCAATCACATACACAAAGCAGCAGCTGGAAACCACATAAAAATACTTCAGAGCAAAAATATCAGCAGTTTCAGGATTTTCTAAACCAAGTTTCATCAGGTGGTTTTTACTGTTTCCTTCCATAGATGCATTTAAGAAAAATACAATCAATTTCTGTTTGGAAAAAGAATTGTAAACATGATCCATTTTGAATATGTTTAAAAACTGAGCTGTAGTGAGGAGGTGGGAACAGGTATTATACTTTGTCAGTTTATCTGAATCTTAATGTTGTGTTAATGTGTTGATCTTTTATTATTTGATGAATTGCCTTTTTTGATAGTTTCTTTCTTATTGTCTCAATTTTTGATTGGAGACCAGGATAAATGTCACATGTGTTATGGAAACGTTTGTTTGTGGTGAAACCGATGCTGTCGTGTTCTTGAACACTCTTCACTTCCGTCGGTGTCGGTGTTTAACCCTCTTACGCCCACGGCAGCGTGCACGTCGTCTTCAGAGTGCCATAAAGTCGTTTTTTTTCTACTTTAATTACAAAATCTGCGTTTTCTACCGAGCCCCTGTTTGTTGTGCGAGAGTCAGTGACATCGATCGATACACTGACATTAAAAGCTATGAAATATCTGGAGTAGTTTTACAGGTTCTCTGTCTGTGTGCTTCACCATCGGTTCTCATCCGCATTCTTTGCCAGTGACGTCTAGAGTCACGTCACTCAATTCTACATTCCTATTGGCTCCAGAGGGTGCTGTCACAGCCAATCAGAGTGTCTGATTCAGATATATACCGAGACTAACCGGAGCAGTGCTGTTTTACTCTGAGCTCCGAGTGAGGAGAAGTTGCTGTGAGTGTTTTGTAGTGACAGGTTAAAGGCAGAAGGACGAGAGCAGTCAGATATTTAGAGCAGCAGAGGCCGAGGAGATGATTTGTTTTATAACTCCAGCTCCAAACACTGAGCAGAACTCCTGAACAGATCAAGATAGAAACAACTTAAACAAATATGTGCAACTTTCTGTGTGTAGTTTTCCTTCATTGTGGTTTACAGCTTTTATCTATAAACTAAGGGGAAATTAAAGGTCCTTTTTTGTTTTTTCTTGTTGAAACCTTTTAAAAATGACAACTTAATTAGAGAAAACAAGGTATGAAGAAAAAGTTTGAACAACTTCATTTATTACTGTGCCACAAAACTGGATTGAATGTGTCTCCACAGTCAGCTGATTGCTCACGTCTCTTTGTGTCTCGGTGGTTTCGACTCATGACATTTTACGGTTTATGGAGACGGAGCTGATAAGCAGGAAACTAAACCTGGAACTCTGAACCGTCGGTCCGGCTGAGACAGACGCACAGGAAGCCGCTGCGTCCGCTGTCTCTGTGTTGATGGTTTTACTGTGTCATAAACATGTTGGTGAAAACCTGACGCAGCTGTGTGCGAGCTGCCACCAGCTGACAGCGAGGAGTGTCCTGACGTGTGGGAGATGACGGGAGGAGATAATCAGTGTTTGTTCTGTAACACAGATACAGGCAGAGAGCGTCATCGCTGCTGCTCTCTACTGGAGAGAAGAAGAAAATACATTTCCTACTTAGTATTGCCATAAAAGTTTTTTATTTTATTTCTAGCTTTTACTGTGTTTGAGTGCGTGTGTTTTTACACGACTTCTGCTCCCTCTAATTGTCCTAATTTATTTATTTAATGTTGATAATTGATTCACTGGTTTCAGCTTCTCAACAGCGAATGTTCGACGCTTCTCTTGGTCCTTTATTACAGAACTCTGTATCTTTCTGTTCTGGACTGTTGGTCATAATTTCTTGTCGTTCAGGTTCGTTTCCAGGAGCGAATCACCATCCTGCGAGGGAACCACGAGTCGCGGCAGATCACGCAGGTCTACGGCTTCTACGACGAGTGCCTGAGGAAGTACGGCAACGCCAACGTCTGGAAGTACTTCACAGACCTGTTCGACTACCTGCCGCTCACCGCACTGGTCGATGGACAGGTAGGGGGGGGGGTCGGCTGGGGGCGTCTGTCTGCCGTCAAACGGCACATTTCCTCATCCCTGTTTAACGTAGCAGCGTCAGGTGTTGGTGCTGTGACGGTGTGAGGTCACTGCTGAAGAGGCCAAGATGAGTTTAGTTATTTTATTATCACATTTAAAATGAAGTTTTTCAGATTTTTTGGGCACGAAGGACGTAGTTTTCACTAAATTAACAATAAAAGTAATTGAAGCGATCGCTCGATGAATTGATAATGAGGCGATCAACAGATTTTTAAGCAGAAATTCCACTTTCTTTTTCCAGCTTCTGACATGTAAAGACGTGCTGGTAGCTCTGTTCACAGTCTGAGAACGGCCGGTTTAAATGTTTGTACACTCGTTATTTTTCTCTGTTTGTGAAGCTGCAGAAGAATCTCACAGAATCATCTCTGGTGTTTCTGTTTCAGATCTTCTGTCTCCACGGAGGTTTGTCTCCCTCCATAGACACTCTGGATCACATACGAGCCCTGGACCGCCTGCAAGAAGTCCCACATGAGGTACACACACACACACACACACACACACACACACACACACATTGTCACATACATGCACACAGGCTGCACTGTGTCGTACTTTAAACTGGGAGCTGTGTTCAGACAGAAGCTGAAGTGACTCTGTTCCTCTCAGGGCCCGATGTGTGACCTGCTGTGGTCGGACCCCGATGATCGTGGTGGGTGGGGAATCTCTCCCCGAGGTGCCGGCTACACCTTCGGACAGGACATCTCCGAAACCTTCAACCACGCCAACGGCCTCACCCTGGTGTCCCGTGCCCATCAGCTGGTCATGGAGGTAAAACTAAAACACCTCGCCGCTTTGTACAGATTCAGTAAATCAATTCCAGCATCGTGATGGACGTTCGTCAGAGCTCCACATCTGCAGTGACATCACACAGCGCCAGACTCCTCCTTTATCTCCTGTTCCCTCTTCAGTCTACACTCAGAACGTCAGGCAGTGGATGCAGCCGAAAAATAAGACGGGATGTCCTGTTCCAGTTTTATTTTCAAGATAGGACGTAAAAAAAGTCAGATCAGGGACCAGATCAGAGATCAGATCAGGGATCAGATCAGGGACCAGATCAGGGACCAGATCAGGGACCGGCTCCCTGATCTGGATCTCATGATATTATCCATTTAAAAAAGTATAAAACACATGAAACATTTGAAGGTTTAGTCTCTTTGAGTGTATTTTAGTGAAGTTGGCGCACATGCTCACACACAAGTGGACTGGAGGATCCTAAAAAAATCCCTGTGTCTCCATGGCAACATATTATGAGGATATAAGGGTCCCTGATCCTGCACCAGTTTCACTCCCACAGTTCACACACTTAGAGCAGATGAGACTGAATTCACACACAGAGCTGGAGAGAGGTCGTGACTGAACCCAGTGAGGATCAGCAGAATAAATGAGAATCTTTTCAGTCTTTAATAATTCACCAGATTGTCTCTGCAGTGTCGCTGTCCCGTCGAACAACAGTCAGAGACGTCCTTGAAAATCTAGAGACGATTGAAGAGTGAAGTCTGTGACTGATGAAGGGAAATATGACTTTCCTCTTCTGTCGGCTTGTATGTGCTAACAGCTATTAGCTTGTTAAAGCTGCAGGAAAATATTCAAACATCCAACTTAAGTAAAAAGATTTTGACCATTACTCAAGACTTCACAGCAATTATGACAAAATCTTTCACCTATGGTTCATATTTAATGACTGTAACGTGGAACTAGTCTGAGTGGCGGAAGGATACAGTCACTTATTTCTGTTATTCACCGAATCATTCAGCCTGCCTGCGTCACGTGACCTTGGCTCAGTCATGTGACCTGGCTGTGGTCAGGCGGAGCTCGTAGTGAAATGTTTCTCAGTCTTAACATAGAAGTGTGTTCTGTCACCTTCAGGGCTACAACTGGGGCCACGACAAGAACGTGGTGACCATCTTCAGTGCTCCAAACTACTGCTACCGCTGTGGAAACCAGGCAGCCATCATGGAACTGGACGACACTCTGAAATACTCTTTGTAAGTACAAACACCTTAAAGAAGCGAGGCGCCATGTTTGTGAGGCGTTCAGGAAGAGCTCGGTCACAAACTGAATTTATCCGATTCTTTCACGTGTCAAAATCTACGCCACGTGTTTTCTGTATTTACTATTTAACACGGCGACCTCGTCAATAACAAACACTCTCTGCCTCCTCAGCCTTCAGTTTGACCCCGCCCCCCGCCGCGGCGAGCCCCATGTGACCAGACGCACTCCTGACTACTTCCTGTGAATGTCCAAAGCCATCCCTGTCAATCATCCACGAAGCTCCACCCCCTTTCCCCTCACCCCCTCATTTTGGATGGAAAGAAGATATTAATAATAATAACGATGATGATGATGATGATGACACTGTACCAGGGAGAAATAGAAACAAACGATTGGCTGATGAATCCGAGATTTTAACAAAGAGAAACTTAAAGAGCGGCCCCCTCTACAGTCGTGTTTTCAATATGCTGTCATTAATGCTGTGCTTCTGGGGAAAAACAACACGTACAACTATGATGATCTGTTTTCTTTCTTTTTTTGTTTATTACATGTTTGAAAACGAGATAATAAAACTACCAACGTGGACCAAATGTGCCATATTCTGATCCTTTTACAACATGTACACTGCGCAACGTTTATCCTTCTTGTTTTTCTGTTTTGTTTTCTTTCTTCTTCTTCTTCTTTTGTTTTAGACCAGCACTATAACCCTACCTACCTGACATCACCACCACTCATCACATCTCATGGCATACAGTATGTGCTTTTTTTCTGTTGCAAGATAATTTTAAAAAAGGAGGAAAAAAAAAAAGGTAAAAGAAAAAGTTTGCTTCAAGTAGTTCAGCTGTCAGTTCTCGCTGTCCAGGCTGCAGCCGGTCGTCATCTCAGCAAGTATATTACTGTAATTTGAATAAAGACAACAGACGTATGAAATAAAATGTCCTATTGACAAACTACTGGGCTGCGTCGGTGTCCTTTCTTTAGCCTGATTCAGACTTTGTTCGGCCGTTGTGGAGAGGAAACTCGAATATATGACTTTTTATTTATTTTTTTTTTTAAAGACTTTGACTATAGACATATCCTGAGTTCTGCAGGTGTCAAAGGTCCGGATGGTGTAAAGGTAGATGTCCACGCTCTAGGTTCTTTATTAATGCTGTGGAAGTGGAACTAAAGGAAGAGATGACAACAGGTTTGATTAAAGAATAAAATGTATATTGCAAACTTAATATAGATGATGATTATTCTACAACACAAAGTGCAGAGTGAAAAACGGAAATATTTAAATGTAAAGCCCCAGTAATGTTGTTGTCACGTTTATAATGTGAGAGACATGATGAGTCGGCCTGACTAACTTTACACAGGACTCCACCTCAACAAATTAAATCTGCTCCATCATTCACTGAGATTATGAAAAAGAAAAATCTGTTTTAAGTTTTGTGGGTGAAATGATTCTTTTGATGTTTTATATGTTAACGGACCTCTGGCTCTGGCTGTGGTTGAACTTCCTGAATTTGGACACTCCCAAGTCCCAACAGTTTAATTCCTCCGACTAATAATGATCCAGAATCTTCTGCTTCACCTGCTTGTACCACTTCATTTCCCTTCATGTCCTCCTCTCTCCGTCTGGTTTTCTTCATTCATTTTCCTTTTCTCGTCACTTCCTTTCTCTCTTTGCATCTTCGCTCTTCCATCCTCTCTTGGATTTCCCTCATTGCCTGTTTGAACATCTCGTTGGTGTAGTGGCTTCCTCCGTTCTTCCGGACTAGATTTGTGATCTTGTGGAGCAGCTCAGTGACCTGAGAGCGATCCTTCAGGTCCCTCAGCTTATTGTTGAAGACATGGTACTGGCCGTTACATGCGGCCACGAGTTGTTGAAGGTCTGGACTTTCATCCAAGAACTCCTCGATGGTGGCGTCTTCAAGTTGGTCGCCATGCGTAAAGAGAACCATACAGTGTCTGTCTGCGTCTTGGCCAAAGAGTTCTTTTATCTTCTGCACCATCTGCTTTTCCTCCTCAGTGAATCTGCCCAGACGGATGACCAGCAGGAAGACATGAGGTCCAGGAGCAGCTAAACGGACACACTGGTGTATGAGGCGATCGTGAAACCAGGTTCGATCAAAGTCCGGGGTGTCGATGACAGAAACCTGTTGTCCATCTACCACAGCTCCCTGCTTATAACACAGTGGAGTACGGTTAAAATAAGAGTTTGTTTCAAAGCACTGTCGTCCCAGGAGAGTGTTTCCAGTGGAACTCTTCCCCGTCCCGTCCTTCCCCAACATCACTATCCTCAGATCCTCAGCAGTTGTTGTGAGAAACCCTGTGTAGAAGAACATGTTGCACACACAGTAAATGTTTAATTTATAGCCCAGCTTAATTTAAAAGTACAACGACCCACATCTTTAACATTTCTATAGTGTATACGTCTATAGAAGTGTCTACAGGACCTACAGCTGTACATTACATTCAGCAGTGATCACTGTTGTGTCACCATAAAGTGATGGTAACATTATTTACCATCATTTTAAATCATGGATACAGTTGCATGACTCACCTGAGCTGCAGGCCATGTCTGTGTGAAAGAGATCAGAGTAGAAACAGCAGCTGATCTAAAGAGCTGAAGAGTTCAGAGTGAGTCTCCCACTGTTAAAATGGCTCTGAGCACCCAACCACGCCCTCAAATACCTGCTCAGCTCTACACCTGCTCTGCTCAAATACCTGCTCTGCTCAAATACCTGCTCTGCTCAAATACCTGCTCTGCTCTACACCTGCTCTGCTCTACACCTGCTCTGCTCTACACCTGCTCTGCTCTACACCTGCTCTGAAGTGGAACTAGACCTTTATCTGACTGTGGTCCCAGGATTTTGCAATAGATAGAAGAACAGCTGGACGGAGCCAGATGTGAGTTGGCGCCCTCTAGTGGATGGATTGTTTAACGTCCATCCCAACGTAAAGGACGAGTGGGGGTGTGCGGTCAGTGACGCTTATAACGTTTAAAACGTACGCATCTTTTTTTCATACGTAAAGGACGCATAAATTAACCTCAACATTTTTGTTTTACGTAACAGTCTCTCCCAGCGCGCGAGCCGCAACCAAGTCTATATTTGCAGCGGGGGGGGGGGAGCAAAGCCCCTCCCCTCAAGTGGTACAACCCGGTGAGCCTCATATTTCTCTCTCCTCCCCCTCCCTCTCCCTCTCAGCCTGGAGTTGTTCATTAATTTTCTAAATCTCTTTTTCATATTGTTCTTGAGCCTTTCTCTCCACTTCCTGTCTCTCTTTGTGTATTTGCTCTTCTGTCTCTCTCTGGATTCGTGGTGTCTTCTCTTTGATTGCCCTCATTTGCCTCTGAACATCTGGTTGGTGAAGTGGCTTCCTCTGTTCCTCTGGACTTGTTGTCTTGTGGAGCAGCTGCATTGGTCTCACAATTAAAGTGAAACTAAATCTTTATCTGACTGTTTTGGTCACAGAAGGAGTTTGTAACAGATGTGCTATAAATGGGAATTTATTGAAAACCATTTATCTGGCTCGCCTTAGTAAATAGTAGAAGAGGTACTTTTTTATGTCTCATAACCATCATGACGATCAGTTGTAAGAAAAATATTAATTGTGTTAATGCAATTAATTAACTTGGGATGTTTCATAGAGATATATATTAATTAAAAGTGATTCACCTTAATTTATCAGGATGTTGCAGTAGTCAAAAACGTTTTGTCACAACAGGTTTGTTACTGAAATTTTCAGGAGTAGTTTATCAATAAGATACTGATTGATACATTGATACAATTGCTCCAACATCTAATGATTTAATGTATTCTTCTTTATTCTCTTTTTAGTTGATTGACATTTCATTCAAACCTCAGGTAAGATGAAAGTGGACTTTGATTCAATAGGTATTAATGAGAGTTACTGAATCATAACACAGTACCGTCACATACCAGCTGGTGGCGGTAATGCACCGATTTGTTGTTCGCCAACCGACAAAAAACCTCAAAGAAGAAACACAGGCAGAACTCTTACAAGTATCGCGAGAGTTCCCGGGAAGAGCGCAACAAACCGTCTTCATGTTAGCTAGCTGGCTAACTCGCTGATGGTTCAACGACAGCCAATAAAAAGGTATTTTTTGGTGTGACCTGTAGTTAGTTGTGGAACACCGTCTGTCGGGTTCATGTTTAACTTCTAGCTTGTCTTCTCTTGGTTTTTATACCTATTTATTTAGCTGTGTTTAGCTCGTCAACGAACTAGCATAATAAGCTAAAAACATTAGCTACCGGTGAGTGGGACCGGAGGCTGCTGGGATAACGTTTGGTTAAGTGTGACTTTTGATGAACTGTGACTGTAAAACGAGTCGTTACCTACCATTAATATTATTTTTTATACTTTTGTTGTGTATTTAAAGCCTCGTCCTGTCTGATATATGTCTGTATCTCTCTCTACATCGTTTGTTTTTATCCTTAGCTCTTGCATTTCTCTGAGCCATCTGATTATTTCTATATTAGTACAGCATCATAGTGCTAGGGTTAGTGTTAGTTTTATAACCTCACAGCCAAAGAAAGACAAACTAGATACAGGTTCCTTTATTCTATAACGGATGTTCAGAAACCCAGATCAGTTCTAGTTGGTGTCTCTCATGTTTTTTGCACGTTCAGGTCACTGATGATGGTTTTGAAAAAACTCAGGAGGTTATTTAAAAACTCTTGCAGCTGGTCTGAAGCTATTTTCTGAAGGACCATTTGTGTGAAAAAATATTCTGAGCCTGAAGACTTTTAATCTGTTAAATATCTTGTTTCCCAAGACTCAAGAAAACTGTATTGTCAACCTGTTCGTTTACAAATATACAGTAGAAATGTTCTCTGTGGTGCTACAGTTATCATCACAGAAATGCAAAACAAGACAACAACCAACATGAGGTGAAAACTGACAGTTTTATTCTAGACAGAAACAAAAACCAGTAAAGATTAGTAAGGACCATCAGAGCAAAAATGTTGACTGTAAATAATTAAACAAACTTTGCGAGATAGTAGCTGGAGATGACATTTATCTTTGCTTATTTTACACAACATGAATTGTCTCTGTTAATATTGTATTATTTTATATAGAATATTAACATGCAGCTGGCTCCAGATGCTTTGCTCTGTCAATGAAATGTAAACACTGTGAGGTCTAAAAGTCTGTGGCCACTTTCTCATTCATGGCACGAACTAGGACTAGACTGAAGTAGATATGTTGAAACTGTAAAATAAATCACTGTTCCACTTCCACAGGTTGTCAGACTGAGCTGCTATCATGAGGATGAAGATGAGGAGGAGCAGGGTGGTGCTGTCAGTCCTCTGATCTCTGTCCGTCTGTATGGAAGATGTGGTTCTGCACTATCAGTCTGGATCAGCAGACGGGCTCGGCTCTCTGTTAGAGAGGACAGAGAAGCTTCTGGAGCCTTTTCCCTGTCGGACTATTCCGGTCTTCACTCCCTGGTTCCCCGCCACAGCTGCAGACCGCCGCCTGCCCATCAGACCCGCCAAACCAGCTCCTGTCATCGCCTCCGTAGACGATTTACTCGTCTCTGACGGCAGGCTACACTCTCACACAGCAGTGACTAATTCTCTCCCACAAAACAAACTGCAGAAACCTAAAGTTTATGGCCCTGTTGCTGAGAAACATCAGGATCGTCCACATACAGAGACGACAAGAAGTCCACCAGGAAAAACACAGAAAAGCAAAGATGCCTTCTGCATTTCAGAAACACCAAACCATCTCCTCCCAGCTTCCCTCTGTCACAAGCCAGAGAGAGAGGTCACCAGACTGTCGCCTGAAAAACTCCCTCAGACAGACAGAGATGGCGTCCCCGTCACAGACTCCCCGATCAGACGCTCCTGGAGCGTCTCCTCACAGCGAGGAGTCCTGCTGCAGAGCTCCCAGTCGCTGTCCAAGCAATTTCATCACATGGTGTCCGTCCACAAGCTCCACCTCCGCCAGAGGGCCAAGTGGGTGATCGGTGAGCACAACTGTGGAGCAGCACGGGACATCGAACAGGTCAGTGGATTATTCATGAACCAGGACTGCGGCACCGTGGTGCTTTGAGCTAAATATCATTAATATTCATCTCATTTGTCTCTGACAGCCAGTACAGTAGAGATGTTGAGGTGAAGCTGAACCATTCCAGCAACGTGGTTCCAGAAAAGCTTCATTTCTTGCTGCTTCATGTTGACAGAGCGACATCTAGTGGCCAGGATGTAAAAAAGGCAAATGCAAACATTTGTATATTACAGTGGATTAACATAGGGGAAACTATGGTTGTTTCTTTATTCTAAACAGACCTTCATAGTAACTATTGTAAGAAAGAAATAGACAACAGAGCAAGAGCGTCCCTCTCTACCTTCAAGACTGGTCTCCTCAGAGAGACCTCCTCTCCTAACACCTATAACACTCTAACACTCTAACATGTCTAACTAGCTCTGACTGAACCTTCACTGCACCTCTTTACCTGATCTCACTTATTAAATAGATGTAGCACTTAGTCCTTACAACAAGGTCTCTACTGCACCGAAGCTCCAGTGATGTCCCTCACTGTCATCATGTTTCTCTTGTTTCTTTTTTCCCTCCTTTGGTTTCCTGCTTTTCTTTTCCTCTTGTCTGACGCTTCTGTCACATTACCTGTGCAGAGTTGTACTGTAAACGCTGATGTCACACTTTATAGTCTATGTGTATGTTTGGGTCAGGTGTGACTGGATGTTTGTCTGTACCAATGTCCTTCAGTTTGTTTTTCCACTGTGTTGTTCACTCAGGACCTCACCACATTTAGACTCTGGAAAAATGCATCTCGGCATCAAGTTACAGGAATTTTTAAAGTGGTTCTACGATTTCAACGATTCCTCGATTGGCTGAAAATTAATTTTCATCTGTTTTGATAATCAATTAATCAATTTACTCTTTTTTCAAGTAAAATTGCTCCCAGATTCTTAGGGGTGAGAATGTGATGCTTTCTTTATCACATGTGACGGTGAACGGATGAACGGATGAACTGATTCTCAAATGAAAGAAAACATTGGAATATATCACCTTGAAACTGACGTATTTCACTATTTTCTGGAATTTTTAGATGAAAAGATTAATGATGAAAATAATCAGCAGATTCATCAATTAATTCATTAATCACTAGTGTCAGACCTGTTTCTGATTTGTGCAAAGTTCGTTGCTACAAACAAAATGTTTTTTTTTTTGTTGTGTAACTCGACGTCTGTTCTCCTCGTTTTCTTACCTTCAGCTGATTTGTCTGTCAACATCGTCTTCCTCGCCTCCTCCCCCTCCTCCTCGCAGGTGTGGCGGACTCTGAGCCGGTCGGTCCGGAGCTCCAGGCTGCCGACGTGCAACGCCAACATCCAGAGGGAGCGGGCGGAGATCTGGGTGTTCTGCGACGTTCTCCACTCGGAGCAGGTGGGGCGTTTCCTGAAGGAGGAGCTGCAGCTGTCGGGGCGGATCAGCCTGTCGGTTCACAGACTGGGAAACGTGTTCAGCGTGTAGAGGAACGTCAGCTGGAACTGAACAGTATGATCAGACCAAAGACGACACTCTGGGGCTTTTACAAACATGACAACACTGTGATTTAACATTTAATATAACACGTTAAAGAATGAGTATGTTTACCTGCACAGAAACCTGAGTCAGGTGTTTACATGCCTCAGTGTCCTGGTTTCTAACAGCACTCCGGCTAGAATAATTCATGTTTCTGAAAGCTGTGATAAAGATGAATCCATGTTTCTGAAACCAGGATGTCATGTTTACATACGCAGCTCATAACCACAGGGATGTATCATAAAGAAAGAACCAGTTAAACCAGGTTTATCTCAGAAAGTCAGGCTTATTTTCAGGAAAATCTGTTTTCAAAGAGCAAGTTAAGTTTATTTTTTTATTAAACCAGAGTTACAAGATGCCTCAGAATGAAGCTTTTTCATTCTAAGATATTCTAGTTAACATGTGCTTTTTTCCAGTGCACTGCAATTAACGGTAAAGCTGCTAAACAACTTTGACCCGTGCATGTAGCCTCATAGTAAGAAACATTTTACCCAAATTCTTCTTTTTAAAATGTCGCCACATAAAATTTGAGAAATTAATTTAGAAAAACTGCAGAAAATGGCAGAGAGATAATCTGATCATCCCGAATCAATGAGCTGTTTCCTTTTATCTCTTTTAAATAGTCCAATATGAGTACGAGGGGAAACGCCGTCTTCAGTGTGATGGTTAGATCCTTTTAACGTTTCACCACTGGTGGTGAAAGAAGTGGGATATACAGATACAGTTGTTTATCACATGACATGTAGTTTTGTAACAATAGAAAAATCAAAATTCAGCTTTCCTGTTTGATTTGTCCTTTTTACTTTTAGCTGGTCAGTCGTCTGTGAAGCACTTTGAACCGCACTCACCTGAAAACTTTGATTGATAAAAACAAAACTAAACACACGTTCACAAACTGGTGAGAAGTGAAAAGGATAAAACCAGGAAACTGAAGGACTTTTGCACCTTTATGAAACTCAAAGACCTCAAGAACAGCTGAACCTTTTTTAAAGAGCATGATTCCACACTTTAACCTGATCAGTAATTCAGCATATCTACAATATTTATTTAATACAACATCTAGTAAATACACATCATACAAAACTATATTCTAACTTGCTATAGTGCTATTTACATTTGGCATTCTCGTTGTCTTGACAACAATCCTCTATTGCAGAACTTCATTAGTATGTTATACGAATTTACTTCCTTAATGAACTGAACTGAAGAGGAAATAAAACCACAAACAGATTTGATTTTTTGTGTCTGTAATTTAGCATTTATAAATTTGAGAACAGGTGGTTGTGATTGTTTTTTTCACATTGATTTTCTCGTTGCTCTCTGTTGTAAATAAAGGTTTTTATATTTTTAATAATGAAGTGTCAGTGGTCGTGGATGGATTTACAATCCTGCATGTGATGTGCAGTTTGTTCTGGAAAAGCCGCAGCAGCAGCAGTCACATGATACGGGAGTCACCCTGCTTTTCACTGACACAGAAAAAAATTGGTACACACACACACACACACACACACACACACACACACACACACACACACACACACACACACACACACACACACACACACACACACACACACTGCCATTTTCTAAGACTGTCATGCTTGTATAAGACCTGAATGAATGAGGGCAGCATGAATACAGTGCACCCCCCATCTCTCCCTCACACTCACACTCTTTGTTCCGAGGGTCCCTTGTCTTGACAGCGCTCCAAACTGCATTAAAATCTAGGTTACCGGATGTGACGTCAGTGCCCTGCCCCCTGCCCAGCTGTAATCGTTGATAATCTCTTAAATCCATGTTTAGTTCCTCTTGGCGCTACAAACGGCCCATGTAAAATAAAGATGAAGAGAAAAAACTTAAATATCTTAATTTTTTACAAACACTGTCCCCCAAAAAGCAACATTAGGTGGCCGCTGGTGCTGTATAACACATTAATTTAGCATCACATGTCCGGTGGAGGTACTTTATTTTGAAAGCAGTCCGGAACTTGTCAATTCTCGCTTTAGATGGTTATATAACGAATGTTAGCGAGGAAACTAGGTGGTTAAAGTGGGCTTTTGAGAAAATATTGACCGTAAATTGTTTGCTTATCATAATAATCTAATTATTGACCTTAAAATTGACCTTTATTTTAAATGCTTTGCTTTTTAATGTACATCGCAGTTTTACTTTGACACTCCGCACCGGAAGTACGTTGAGTTATCGCTGATTTGACGCGCTTCTGTAGCCGCTAACATTCAGACGGCTGAACCACGAGTGTCTTCATCTTGGAAATAATCGATAAAATAAGGGAATATTTCAGTTTTGGATAACAACTTGTCGTCGCGTCTGCTTGCTGCTCCACAATGCCGTCCGCTGTTTGCTCAGCTGGAGGATTCTCGTGGTGAAAAATAAAAGGTGAGTCGTTGTAGCGACTGAAACAAGCTAGCAGGCTAGGCTAAGCTAGCGCTGGCATGCATTGTCGTTTCCCGTTTCCTGGAGCGATTCACTGTGTTTGTGTTTCATGTTTGTGCTTTTTAAAACACTATTTTACAACGTTTAGGACTTGAAGTGATAGTCTGGTAGTTGGGGCGCAGTTCAGGATGAAAACTGAGTCTGGTTTGGGTCATTTAACGCTGTGAATCCGAAAACTACCACAATTTCAGTCTGATCCGTTTCCCCTTGTTCTGTTTACTAAACGTAAACCTCTTTTAAAACTCTACATGTTTTATGTTTGTGATAACTTATATCTTTAAAACAAGCATCCTTTAAAATCGTTTACTTATTTGCACGTTAGACACTTAGTTTTCATCTTTTCGGCCCTATTTATTTATTCTGCAATTCCTGTAGATATTGTCAAATTAAGACAAAAGAATGCTAATGTCAATTATTTCAATAATCGATTAATCGTCGGTCATTTTTTATAATCAAACATTTGAAACATTTGATGGTTCAAGCTTCTTAAATGTGAATATTTGATGATTTTATTTCATATTTAACCAGATTGAGCATCTTTCACTTTGACTCTAGGGACCAAATAATATATCAATTAATCAAGAACTATTGATCTAAACTGATAATGAAAATGATTTAGTTTAAACTCTATTGTATTCTTTTTATTCCTTTTTCTTCCAACTACTTTGATGAATTGACATGAAAATGTAAAACATGGTTTTTGTGTTTTTTTTCTCTATTTGATCAATTTTAATTGACATATAATTTCACCGTGGATAATTAGTATTTCTCAATTATTTGTTTGCTTCATAAAATTGCAATAAAAGACGATAAAGTCGAGACCCTGGTTTAATGTTTTTCAGGCCAAGAAAACTAATTGCTGACAAAATTGATTATTGACCCCCCCCCCCCCCAAACTCATTTATCAAGCAGAAAATGTCAAAAGTTATCAACTTACAGCTACAATGTGAGGATTCACTGCTTTTCTCTGTTTATATCATTGTAAGTTGAATATCTTTGAGTTTTGGGTTGTAGACAAGATTATAATTAATTGGTCAATTGATTCGTTTCCCTAATTTTTCAAGCAAAATGCCAAAAAAAAAAAGCCTAGATCAAGCTTCTCTAATATGAAGATTCACAGCTTGTCTTTGTCATATATGATATTAAATTAAACATATTTAGATTTTTAACAGTCGTTCCGACAAAATTAAAGCTCTATTTTGTAATAATTTGCATTTTTCTGTTTTGTGCACATGGATTTGTTTATAAGTTGAAGGATTTGGAACCAGCAACTATGATGTCAGACACAGGTTTTCTAACATCACCTCCAGATGTTCAGCTAGCAGCTAAACCTCTGTTGAAACCTCCTCTGACTTGGTGGAATAGACATTTCCATCTGCTGTTGTCAGGACATGCACTTATGTGTCATGGTTTTGTTTTAATAACCGTTACACCCTTATTTTACAGACTAATCAAATAGTTGATTTATTGGTAAAATAAGCAGCTGATTAGTGGAAAGTGAAAATAGACAAAACATTTGAAAGTGTGACCCTGGACTCTGGAAAACTGACGGACATTTGTCACTAATAATCATAACTGAAAAAATAACCAGCAGATGGATCTAATGACAGTAATTTGCAGTTTTAAAGTGCATTTTTAAAACAAACATATGGCATATATATTTGTTTTGTTCAGCTGTGATTTATCCAGTGCAGCATCAGCAGTTGTTGAAGTTCAGAGAACAGGAATAAAAGAGTCCAAAAAACGGCCCAAGGCCTCAACACTGATGTTACACAAGACTCAGTTACTGTATTGGTTTTTATAGCAGAAGCCGCCGCTTCATAACATCATGAAAATATAAAAACCCCTTTATGAAAGGAAACATGAAAATATAAAAAAAGACTAAATTCATCACAAGATTAGATGCATCAGAACCCGAGTGGCTCACCACCTCCCCGAACAACTTCCTGTGGGGAAACCCTGTATGAAGTGTTGTTTGTAAGAGCAACATAACTGCAAAAATAAAGAGACAGGAAATCAATGTTTCCATGTATCACACCATGTGTTCACATCAGGCTGCTGTTCATCTGTTTGCTTTCAAGCTTCACCCAGTTACAGGCCACAGTTTTATACTGCAGAGACATTTAACGTCACACAAACTTGGCTACTACTTAAATTAAAAAATAGTTTTGTAGAAAAATGTTTAATTCTCAAAGTCGAGTGATTTCGTCTGAAAATACATTTCACGTTTTTCTCAAATGTGAAGAATTAATCGTTCAGTCTAAACAAAGTTCCTCAGAGTCCAAGGAGACGCCTGTAAACGTCTTGTTTTGTCAGAACAAAAGTCCAAACGAAGCTCGTCACACCGGACGAGCCGGAGCCAGAGAGCAGCAGGTGTTTGTGCTCAATAAACCGTGAATCGATCAGTTGCTGATACTGATTGATCGAGTCGTTCGGCTGTATAACAATGTAAACTCTGTGTCCTGTCACTGTCTGTGTCTCCTCACGTTGACCTCTGACCTCCTCTCCTCTCTCAGGTTGATCCGTCACCTCCCCAGATGTGGCCGCTACCTCTGCTGAGACTCCTGTTCATGAACGGCGAGGGCGCTTTGATCGAGCGACTGTGGCTCGGACTGGAGGGATGACAGGACGTTAACAGACATGGAGACAGGGGAGACGCACAGACAGCTGGAAACGCCATATTCACTTAGTCTAGACTCTCCACGTTAAATCCCCTCAGGACAAGAGTAAAGCCTATTTTTTTATATTTTTTATTCAGAGCTGTTTTTGTTAGTTATCGTGAAGCCATACTCAGCTGACAGCGCCGGACGTCAGGATGAGCTCGGAGGGGTTTCAGTACCGAGCGCTGTACGACTACAAGAAGGAGAGGGAGGAGGACATCGACTTGCACGTGGGAGACATGCTGCTGGTCAGTAAAGGAGCGCTGCTGGCTCTCGGCTGCGGCGGCGGAGCCGAAGAGCGGCCGTCGGAGATCGGATGGCTGCCCGGCTTCAACGAGACCACACAGGTAGGACGCCGCACCGACCGGGGTTAGACGCAGACCTGGGAACAGTTTCACGGAGGTACCTCACACCGGTCTGTAGTGTCGGACCGTTTCACCAAAGTAAAGACTGACACTTTCTCCGCAGGCTAACTCGGGTCTAAGACCGATGTTACCATGGTAACAGTCAGCGACACCTGTGCTGGAAACGTGGCTCATAATTTGTGGTTTGCTGGCATCGACCTGGAGAGAGCAAAGAGAAGGGGAACGAGTTTTTAGAGACGGCGGCCATTTTTATAAATGTCTCGTAACTGTTGAGTTCTTCCAATAAACAAATGTTTTCAGCCGAGTGTAAATGGAGCTGAGCGGTTGGATGTGGTTCCTCTGTCGGCCATTTTTTATTCCTCGGCAACGGCGACAGTCAGAGCCGCCATTATTCCTGGACACGATATCTCAGTTACACCTTATTAGAACTTTTTCAAATTTGGCACAAACGTTCACTAGGACTCAAGGATGAGCTGTTTAGATTTTGGGGGTCAAAGGTCAGTCTGACCTCACAAAACATGGTTTTGACCTTGTGAACGCAATATCTCCGTAACGCTTTGAAAGAGCTTCTTCAGGTTTGGTGAAAGTTATTTAGTTTAGTTATAACAAAATAACCATATATATGATAAAGGGATAAAGTAAATGCATCACAGATTAATATTCAAAGAGATTTAAATGTTTATTTTAAATGTAGATAATTTAGTTTTTAACCCTCTGGAGTCGAGGTTGATCTTTTCAACTGCTCTTACTCCACATTCATGGTCTCCTTTTTTTTCTGCACAAACTCTTGATCAGTTTTACACACTAC